>NC_060213.1:135501250-135802812 GCF_021130785.1 Homalodisca vitripennis
AAGATTTGTCTTCAGCACATTTTTTTTGTTGCAGTATCCTCCCTACTTCGTTGGGAACTTTTTTTTATTCAAGCACTGCTATGAGACCTAATTCTACGAACAAAACGTGAATGAATCACGTGGCAAGATATCATGACAAAGATTTCATCTGTAGACTTTAATTTTATGAACTTCATTTCTACAGACAAGAATGAGTTCTAAAGATGGTGCGTGTCCAACCATGGAATTTGGCTGAGCATCATTGAAGCCTACATTTAGTAGGATGACAATTTCTCTTTTGTCTGCCAAGGAGATGTAGGAAATATATTTTTTTCTGTACGAATGTCTGCCTGGCTATCTGTCCGCAAAACGCCTTGAGAATGAAATGAATACGTCTTATGAATGAAATACGTCTTGTATTTTTGTTGCTAAAGGCTTGAAATGTTCAAACAACTTCAGCGAAGTTTGTTACATGATATGTGGTGTGGTCTAGTCCTACCTTCATTAAAAATCACTGTAAAACAATGAACAAGTTAAACTACGTTTTAACTACATTTCAACTACGTTAAAACATTTTTAACATTAATTTGCTTTTTTTTCCTATTCGAACCTATGTAAAATAATAATAATACGCAATTAATGCCGTTTTCAGCTGACTTAAATGACTTAAACATCAGGGCACTTTTAATAGAATTTGGTAATTTGTTGACAAATTGGACTAAGGCCTGTGAAGGCAAACGTTCATATGCTACCATCCTGTGTCTTCCAGTGCGGTAGTTCTCCCTGCCTCTAGTCTCACAAAAGTGTAAGTTACTACCCATTATGATATTATATTTTGACTCAAAATAGAGACATGTCTCTAAATTTTAGAGGCAGGGTAGTGTCAACAATTTCAGATTTTTTAATGCTGGTATACATAACTCTGCTGCAATTTTTTAATTATTGGAACTGTGATTATAAGTTTTTTCTTCTCCAAGTGAATTTTTCACATATAATAGAAATAGGATAACATTTATATTTAAAAAATAAAAACTGTCCAATCACCTAAACATCCAAAATATTCTTTGTTTAACGTTTGTTATTGATGATGGACAGTTTGAAAAAGAGTTATATGACTTTGGACATTTGCGTTATATGTTACAATATGTGTTATATATGTACAAAAATATTACATTTTGTAGGATACAACAATGGGAAATTTCCAAAATCTTACTGTTCTTTCAGACCAAAAAATATTTTAACCAATGATTTTGGACTTCACGTGTTGAGATTTGAAAACATAATTTTTAATGTAAATCACATTTCCATTGTAACATTACAGACAAAAAACCCACGTGTAGAAAGGGCCACTAAAACAAGTTGTCTAGGTTTTTGAGGCGATTCCACAGAAAGTGGAAATTTCACACTACCTTGCTCGGATGGAGATGGTGGCCTCCTGGTTCTTCTGCAAGTTATAGACGACACATCGGAACTTAAAACACTTGGCGGTGCCCAGCAAGCAGTTCTGTAACCAACGTACGAGATACAGTCAACCAACAATATTTTTATGAATCGTGAATATTAAGGATAAAGGGTTATAGTTTTATTATTTTAAAGTTTACTGTTTCTAAGCAGATGACATCATAAATGCTCACTAACAATTCAAAACATGTTGATTTGTAATATGCAAACAATTTGTAATTATTGAATAGTGTCAAAAGTTTGTCACAAGCACATGTAAAGTCTTGTATATATGTATATTGTAAATAAATTAGCATATTTTAACAATTTCATTCTACTCAAATATTTATACAAACCCAGAATAAAATAAACTCAACATAGAATCAATAAAAATTATACATATTTTCACACCAAACTTTAAAAGGTAAAAAAATTATCTCATTGTGCCTGTTAAAAATCCTTAGATTTTTACTAAATAATCCATAATGCTTTATTACATTTGGAAGGTACTTAAAAAATCAGGCTTTTAGTTGTTCTCCTTATTTGGCTATTAGCAGATTTTGGAACTGGACTATCTCCATAGCTGACAGCTCCTTTTCAGCCGCCAATTATTGACACAAAATAGGTACTTCAATTTATCTCCTTTATTCACATGAGAGAGTAACTACTGAAATGGTATGTGGATCGTTAAGAAAAGGTTGTTATTGTCGGAAATTGTGTTCGTGTATCCCTAGGCAATGTTCCAAGTAATTGTAGCTTGTTTGGAACTGGTCTGCAGATTTCAGAATTGACAACAACTTAGTTTATTCTATGAGGTAAAAGAAATCAAGGTATTCACCGGATGGCTCTAGAATACACTGCCTTGTTTTAGCAAACTGGTTATCCATCCGATTATGATACAGTAAAACCTCCTTAATCCGGCATTCTATAGTCCGGAATTGTCTATAAGCCATCATCAACAGCAATCGACAAAAATTATACAATTGCCTTCACAATGAACATTGTAAAGTGAGCAACTCGACAGCTACCGCCAACATTTAAGAGCCACAAAGCATTACGCTCTGATCAGTAAATTTCATACTGTATTCAAATTTATTTCATCATGTACTATATTTTAAAAATGCATTTCTATAATTTAATGCATAAATTTTGCATTATTTCTCCTATATTTATATGTTCATTTATATTGTTTAAATAGCCCATGTTTAAATAATAAATACATACAGTAAAAGTTTTTGGAGCAAATTGTGTTATTTTTCATATGACTCCTGTATTTTTATAAATAACCTCCATAGTCCGGATTTTTCTTTAATCCGGCAAGCGTTGAGTCCCAAACGTTCCGGATTAAAGAGGTTCTAATGTAATGTGCTAAAATGCTGAGAAAATAATAACTACAATTTACTAGTTTATTAACGTCACACAATGTCTGAACTGCCTTACCATGTTGACAACTCTGTGAATACGGCCGTCCTTGTCTTTGTAGGTCTCGGCCGTGACAACCATCTCTGCGTCACGTCGTCGTCGCGTGCGCTGCCCCTCACCGTTCCCCTCCTGTGAGACATTGTACGGGGGCACCGGTGTGCTGCCATCTAGTGGCACTTCCAGTAGCCCCGGTCGGTCCACCAGCCCCAGGGGGTTCACCTGGTTCGGGGCCATGAAGCACTCTCCTC
Source organism: Homalodisca vitripennis (assembly GCF_021130785.1). NCBI lineage: Eukaryota > Metazoa > Arthropoda > Insecta > Hemiptera > Cicadellidae > Homalodisca > Homalodisca vitripennis. The sequence goes on from NC_060213.1 coordinate 135,504,340, forward strand.
CACTCAATGCTAGTGACATCACACACAATTAAAAAATAGTTTAACCCTTTTAGGTCTCATTACAAATCGTACCAACATGCAGCCCTAGTTTGTATTTATTTTCTGCTATGTTACAACTTTTTTACATTATACAAACCAAAGTGTTTTAAACTTTTTTCTGTAATACTTCTTTTTAAAAGGAAAGTTAATAATTCCACGAAAGCCTATGCATTCTTTAAATTTTGTTATGTTTATACGTAATAATTTGTAAAATGCATTTTCATATTTTTTTGGACTACATTACGCGGCAGGGGGAGGGGGAGACCTTTATCTAGTTCTATCCAGCTGTTTGTCTACCTTGCGCTTACTACAGAGCCAAAACCAAATATATCCGCTGTCTGTCCTGATGATAGCTTTGAAACCTTAGAAAAAAATGCTCTTATAATTAATAGTTTACATAATGTTTCATTTTTATTATATTGTGCCATGAATTTGAATTTAGATCAAATTAACAGTATAGTAAATAGACACTTTTAGATTTTTATCAATAAATATGCTAACTTTAACTAAAATGCCATTTCCTATTTTTTTGAATTTACCTCTTATAGCATATTTATAATAAAACGTAGCTTTTAACTTTGAAAAGGGTTAAAACAAAATACTGACTTGGTAAAAATACCACTTGAGGAGCAAACACTGCTTTTCAGTCTCCTTTTATTCCCTTTTTTCACAAGAAACGTCTTCTATCTGTACATTTCTAATAGGGCTGGATTGTGGCCTTAAATTATCACCCATTTTCAAACTGTAACTCGCATGTCACAAGTGTTACAACACAACGAGAACGATGACAACATCTGATGCAATAAACAGCTGTCATCGGACAGTGGTTACTGAATTTCTACCAGTCACCACATGATCTAGCCAAATAAGATAAGTTGATTAGAGACAGTGCATGGCAGAAATCTTATAATCGGCTATTTAAAATAATATACAGTATATCGTATTTCAAATATAAAAACTACCTCTAATGACATCATTGTAAACAGCTGCCTACCTATCGCGATCATGACCAGGAGAGTTAAAATATGTATTTCTAAATACCATATGTACAACAAATACTGTACACAAGTCAACTGCCTACCTTCAATGTATGGTTTCTCCTCCATGTAGAGCAGCCACTTGCCCAGAGGCTTGGTGTTGGCCACTTGGAATGGCCACTCTATGTGTATCTCCAGGTTAGACACTCGCCAAGGCCCCTGGTTATACACCTGGTAGGTGTGTTGCACTCTGGAGCCGATCTCGTCCTTGTACACCATCGCAGACTCGCCTCGCACCGGACCTCCATACAGCACCTGCTCCGGCTTGGCTACCCTATAAACACAGTTAGTCTACTTGTAAACAATCGTAAACCTTTATCTCAACGGAACTCGGCATAATTCTTTGCTCCGGCTTTAATGAACAAAATTGTAAGTAAAAAACTTCTAAAGTAAATAATATATACGTGTTAGAAAATTGCTCACTTCAGTCAGAAACATTAATTCACCATCACATGCTCGTGAGCAAAATATTCACACATAACTTAATAATCGTTCAGTGCCTACCTAAAGACCTCTGCAGACTAGATTAACCCAAAATCAGGTAGGAGATGAGGATAACTTGGATACATTATTCACCAAACAAAGAAAAAAAATCAGTCTTTGTGGCATTTTGCTGTAGGAGCCCATAATGATTAACATGTTAAAATATTAAAAAAATTAAAATCAAGATTTAAAATGATTACTGATTACTGATTACAAATCAACTCATGTCATAACTACATAAATACATTATACAATGAACAATTAGACCAAAATTTCACTCCAATTTTAAACTTACCCTCAGAAAAGTGAAACCTTCCATCTCAGTGGTAGATAGTACATTGGGAAACTTCCTGCCTGTACTATAGCACCTCACTTTTATATTATAGCATTTTAACCCTCTCCCGCTCGCATTGTTTCCAGGCGCTCACGGTGCTTCTAACCTCAATTAATTCGCTCTGCCGGTCGCGCTCGGTCAAAATACGCGGCGCCTCAACTTACACACGTTCTGTCATTGTAATTAACTATAATTATATATATTAATTATTTTACTATATATTGGTTCAATGAAGTTGATTGTGCGAGACCAGTGAGGGGGCACACGGACAGCTGGGCGCTGGTGGCACGGGGTTGTTTGTTGCGCAGTTACTTGGTGAAGGTCATTGTCTGGCTCGCCGTCACTGCCCCTGCCACTGTGATCACTCCGAACTACATCCTCAATGCCACCAACCACTTCACAAAGCTCTGGTACATCACTACACTCACTTGAATCGTCGCAATCTCTACTAATAACGAGATCGATTTCTCTGTCACGAAGTGTACGACTACAACCCGCCATTGTTTCCGCACAACTAATATAAATAGCAAAATAATGGAATAAATCTACTGTAAAAATAAAGTAAATGGTCTCCTGATAGCAAACAACCCGTAGTAGTACAAACTATTGCTACTCGAGAGCAGCACTTATCGGCTCTAGTGGGTAAAGCAGTGCGTGCCGATCTGTGCCGTTTAAGCTGCAGTGGCTATGTGGTGGCCGTGCCGATTCATACCTGCGAGCGGGAGAGGGTTAACTGTGTTAAACTTATGAGTTTTGTTCTATTTCAAGTTTAGGGAGAAACTACTGATAAAATTAATCTAATACAGATAGTGCTATATTTTAATCCTATACTCGAAGGCAGTATTTATAATTTGTCCTTGGAGTTTGTATGTCCAGCTGTACTGACCAAGATATAACATTACCATGGCTTGTAAGGCCAGCACCACTGGCCACTAAACATAGCAGTTATTTTTTAATATTCTCTTTGTTTTATAATGAATGGTGAGTGCAGAAACCTATTGAGCAGCTTTATTTTTAAGTAAAGCGGAAAATTTTAAATTAGTCTATAATTCTTCTCTAAACATTGACTGTAAAAATAAGACAAATGACGTGTAGTGGGCCTATAAACTGAAGTGATAGAAACCTAGAAAATGTTACTAGAAGACATATACTAACTATTCTTGACTACACATAGGTATGTAATTTTTAAAAGTTTTATTCCGTAAAAATGTAGACAGAAAAATGTTAAATAGTTCATGTCTAAGTATAACATAAAAGTCTACTTTATAACATTTTTATTTACATATCTTTGTATTAGATTCATTAAAAATTCATTGTTGATTATTTTTAATTTCCTCTTTAAAAATCTTAAATTATCATGTAAATAATGCGGAGGAAAGTGAAAAATAATTCGCATCTGGGGAGGCAAACAACAAATATGACCACCGAACTGTCAATGAAAGTAGCACGGCCATCTGTACTGGCCATACGAGTTTTGAGGACAAACTACGGCAAAACTAACGCGAGCTGTCTGTAACCTTGGTGTGGCGCATGATACTGGCCTTTCGAGCTCAAAGGGTTAATACACCATTGTAGGTAAAATAATCTCGAAAGATAATTGACATTCTCTAACAAAACGTACATTCTCTATGCAGAGTACTAAGTGGTGTGATTACAACCAACTAAATTCTATTAATCATGTTTTAGTCTTCCTTAACAAACTGTCCATAAATTAGATATGGTGAAAGGTAACTAGTTACCCCTTGAGAGACAGTTCAGCACGCTTGACTACGGTGGCCCGCAGCACCAGAGGCTCCTGAGGGTTGACCACGACACTGGTGGAGTTGGCCCACACTGTGAACTCCAGCAGGCTCTGGGAGTCGTCCAACTCCCGAGGGTCGAACCTGAGCTGCAACTCCACCGCCTCCTGGTCCCTAGTCAGCGGGTTGCCGAGGCTACAGGCTACCAGCGTGGAGTTGAATGGGTTGCATGTCAACTGCTTGCCCTATTATAACATACACATAGTAATGTACATTTTGATATTTGATGCAAATAGTAACGTACATTATGATATTTGATGCAAATAGTAATGTACATTTTGATATTTGATGCAAATAGTAACATACACTTTGATATTTGATGCAAATAGTAACGTACATTTTGATATTTGATGCAAATAGTAACGTACATTTTGATATTTGATGCAAATAGTAACGTACACTTTGATATTTGATGCAAATAGTAACGTACACTTTGATATTTGATGCAAATAGTAATGTACATTTTGATATTTGATGCAAATAGTAACGTACATTTTGAGATTCAATGCAAATAGTAACATACATTTTAAAATTTTTTTAAATTGAGAATAAAACCCAAAGGATACTACTATTAGAAACAGCAGAAAAAAACATTGGAATAAGGAAGGACAAAAATGATAGTGAAATTTCGGTGGAATTGATGAAAAGTAAAAGAAATGAGAAGTCACTTTTAAAGTGTATAATTACTAACAAACACAGTCGTCTTACAAAAGTAAGAATGTGTTACCTTGCCTGTTTTGAACCACCAGCTGAAAATATCAGCTGTGATGTAGAATCTGTGTGCCTTGCAACCGAAATAAGAATGACCAAAATGTAACATTTGTAGCTTAATTTAAACTTAACTTACACATATCTTGAAAATCACAAAAATCAACATGCACTAGTATAGATTGACACTAAAGACAAGAATTTCCAGGTTTTGTCTATCATTAGGTCCAGTTGTCTACACTGAATAAAGAATTTTACTTTAGGTAATATTTTAAATATAAATAAAATGTGACATAAAACCAGAATTGCAATCTTTAAATGTGATATTGTGTTGTCTATAAACATATTTATGTTATTTACAAATTGTAAAACACAAATAAGAAAATATCACATTAAATTATAATTTTTTTAAGTAAAACAATTTGTAAAATAACTAAATTCAAAACACAGCTAAAAATTAGGAAGATGTAGCAGGAATGTATAATGTTCATTAGATATCAAAACTATAAAATGGTAAAAACAACGTATACGTTTGTTAAAATATATATTGTATATTTAGTACAAGTAATTACAGTACTAATTTATTCATGTCCAAACAGAATCAGCTGCTGTATATTATTACAAAGAAGGATTGATTAGTAAGAATGGGCATTTCCATTAATTCGTTTTTACTTCAATACTAGAATTACACTTTTAATTTTTTTCAAATAAATTAAGAACACCAACTTAATATATAATCAAGTAAAAATTAATGAAACCTGCTTGCCTCAGGGTTGCTATATAAGACTATAGCTACAGTCCAAGTAATATGAACTGTCTCAAAATTGACATCACATTTACATTAAACTGTGACTGTAACATGATTTGTTGTGATGTCAATGTTAAAACCCCCCCTCCCAATAACCTCAAATCGCTTGTCAACCTGGCCCTAAAGAGTTTTTAACCATACCACGAGTATATGTATTTGTTAAAGAATAGTATTGCCGCTCGAAGAACGTCATTTTCAAATTCAAGTGAATATAGTAGCGATGTTACTGAACGTCATTTAGCTATTATATTGCGCTAGTGGTAGTCTTTCAACTCTGCAGAGGAAAGCAACCAGCTGTTTCGTATCTATAACATCTGAAGCTGTTTCTCATGTAAATGTTTTCCGCAGCGACGAGATTTGTAACTCCGCCAGCTGCTAGCAGAGACAAAGACCCGCTTCATCTCACTAGTAGACGCTTTCCTCACCTTCTTACAACACAAAATCCCAGAAGGAATGATACGTCTGTTCCCATACCTCAAACAGAGAAAAGAAGAGGACGGATATAACTTTCCAGTTCTTCCTCTATGTGGCGTGGAACTGTGGGTGTTCTGATATGTGTATACTTTGAAGAATTTCGTATAAAAAACAAATTTTGGTCCTCTAATTTTTTGTTTGATCAAAAGTCAATATTTCATTTTTTTATTAATAAAAAGAAATGTTAGTCTAATTTTCATGTAAAAAAAAACAAAAATTTCTTACATTTTGGATGTGTACTCTTATAAACAAATCATGTAATAACGTTCCAGAATGTCAATACTCTCCTAAGGGTTAACTTCTCAAGATAAACATATAACCAGTAATGTCATCCTTCTTCAATGAATATTGATCTGCAATGTGCCGCTACCTAAGAACAATTTTTATATCACTCCATTGATATTGATTGACACTCCTTTCTATAAAATAAACTCTAGTTTCTGGGGTACCTAAAAAAGAGAACAAATTTCACTAGAAGCGTACAGGTCTAGATTTCTGTAATTAATATTATAAACTAAAATGCAAATTATTATTTCATTTACTTTAAACTTGTGAGCTTAATCATTTTTACCACCTCATCATAGATAATTTAATACGCTTTAAAACGGTGTATATGAAATGTAATAGTTCCGTTCTACAATAATTAAATAGTTAACACTATGAAAATATTAATGTTGTCCCATAGCCAGATTAGTATTAAATTATAGAGGATCCATGTGGTATAGCATTGCAAATTGCTCAGATTTACAATCAAGTTACAAAACACAAAATATTTTTAAAACTAATATTAGACTTTAAATAACATTAAAAATATAAAACAAAATTTTTTTATGTAATATAACATAACATAACTAAGCATTTTTACTACTTAAAATTCACTTTAAAAATATAATTGACTTAAAAATAACAGACTACCTATTCAGAGTACATTTAAAATCCACAATTATGGTTAAAAACACTCCCAGAATTCATTTGTGAAGTTTTCTATTTACAAACGATTGAAGCAATAAAACAATCTGAAAACTTTTGTAAAACACACTCTTTTAGGCTTAACTGTGTTAAATGACATTTTTAAAACTCTAATGGTTAAAAAAACTCGAGTTAAAAAAAATCATGAGTTTTTCACACAGAAGAAGGGTTCATCACCAGCACAACACTAACCTCATCATCCCACATTTTGGACATCTTTTCCTGAAAAGTCATCACATAACTGTGAAAACAAGTCATAGTACAACACAATTGATAATTTTACTCTCATAGCATTAAAATCCAACACAGTACATAAAATATGGATATGTCTAACGTAATTTTATAAAATCTTAAACTTACCGTTTTATGTACTTAATGAACAAGTAAGGTACAAACATTTTGTACTTGTTCTGTATTCCACAATTTGTAATGTGATCTTTATAACAACACACTGATTTTCCAGACCACTGAAACCAGTAAAATTGTAATAAATTAGTTCACATAATACCTCAAGATCAGGCAAATGTGACTTTCTACAGATTTTTGTCAACAATAAATAAAATTCACACCAATACGTATAATAATTTAACAGATAACTGAGTGAACAGTTTGAGCGTGAACTGACCTGGGCTTGGGAGCGGCCGATGTAGCTGAGACTGGCCGGGTGTGACACGAACAGCTGAGCCTCGTACGCTGACTCCTGCAGGTTGTGTGCCGTGATGTTCAGCACTACTTCCATGTGCTGACCCAGCATTAGCTCCCAGGATGACTTGTTCTCTCCTGAGAAAACACAATTTATATAATATATACAATACATTATATTCAACATATTAAGTGTTCCAAAATTCAGGTCACACTTTTTGGTCCTTTTGGTATATATTTGTTTTCCAGTTACCCAGAGACCATACACAGGAGAGTACTGTGTGTCCAACACGTGCAGTTGCCGGTTGTCTGTTTGGTTGCTACCGTAGGAAAACCTAAGGAATGTGACATTTGTGCAGTAATTCACTTATTGTTCGCAAACAACCACCATATACCTGCTTATATTTATCCGTCACCAAAACAAACTTCAAGAAACTTGTTAGAAACCCATGAAGGGCATTTGAACATTTTCATTTGTTCTAAGTTGAGGTGATTCTTGACCATCCTTTACAGAAGTACTACAAAACACTAACACGTTGTGAATGTACCGAAAAGTAACGGCAAACTTGTGTATTAGGTGTAGTCTTTTTACTAATATCTAAAAATACAACCAAAATTCAGTGAAGGATACTCTATAATATAATAAGGATTTTGGTCATAGTCGTAATATGCAGCAGACCACATTTTAGCACTAAGAAAGGGAGGTTATAATAATCCTAGGATAAATAAAATGTAAGGTGGCACATGAATATTTAAAATTTTACCACACAACTATGAAACAATCCTTGCAATCTGAATGGATAAATTCATGCTACCTTAAACTTAGTAAAGGACTAAAATATTATTGTTTCTGATTGGCAATATAGGACTCACCGGTGGTAGGCAACTGCAACGAAGCCACGACTGAAAGTTCGCTCTCACAGATATCATTATCGCCGCAGTCCTTGAGGAAGGTGACGTAAAACACCTTGTCCGCTTCTTGTTGGTTGAGTATAGGCAGGTTATCCACGGGAGGCAGAGGTTCACCCTCGGACGGGGGCACTGGTTCCTCTTGCTCTAGTGAATAGCTTCGCTTGAATGCTATCGGAGACTGAATGTCTCGTGTGTTCTCCTAATGACAGATACAATTCTTTGTTTGAAGTTTGTTTTGACAATGGAAGGATTTAGAAGGAAGAAATCATCGTTCAGTGATACAATACATTCAGTTACACTAAGTTTCGAGATCCGCAATCTGATCTCTTCCTTAGGTGAATGACTTATCTTGAATACATAACTACATACTAAGATAAAGTAAACAAAACATACCATTATATTCAAATGTTACTATAAATATTTAAATATAAATATGTGTTTTAAATTAAAATGGACAAATTCACATTTTTTAAATAAATTCAAAATTTGTTTTTGAAACTGAGAGTTTTCATTAATAAATCTCAATAAAAACCCTTAATTAGTTGAGGCATTTTATTTCAATCTCCAGAAATTTTCTTTCAATCTCTTTTCTATTGTAATATAAAAACATACTGATTTGGAAAAAATCAACAAATAAATGTGTTGTGTTATCAACAAGAAAATATGTAACAGTTAGATATGAAATATGTCATATATAGTTAGATGCGTTTGTTAAAACGTTAATATTGGGTATTCATATATCTTCTTCACCCCTATATGTTTCGTTTTTGGTCTTTCAATTACTATTTTGAAACTGGTTTAATGTGGAATATGATTAGATTAATATGGTTTCTTTGTATACTTGTTTGCAACCGTGGATCATCTGTTAATTGCAAAACCTGTAGTTAGACGCACATCACCATATAAATTATCTGTAAAGTGTGACTATTGAAGTAATGATACACTGTAACATATATTCTTAACTATATATTATGTAAAACTCGGTATACACCTGTAAGGTAAAAAGCTGCTCTTTTCAGTTAGTATCACAAAACTGTCCAGCCCGCAAAATACAAAATTTTGGACACAACTTAAAGATTTTAAATATAAACTCACGTCAAATTACACATTGTTTTAAAGGTCTTTATGAACAAAAAAATTAACAGTGAAACTTATAGGTTACTATTTCAAACCAATATATTTCATGGTGAAATCCAAGCACTCTAACCAATAACAATAATCATATAGTTTAAACAAACTGTCAGTTTAAACAGAACAAAAACATCAGAGGTTCCATGATTGATCCTTGTGGTATACCTGATTTTCTAATTACCTTGATGTAAACCGTGTGTTCCTGGCAGTTCTTGAGCTGACCAGTGCGGGGGTCAAGGGTCAGCACGACTCCCATCTCCACTGTGGACATTCTGGAATCCGTGTCAGGACCCAGGTACACTCGTGGCAGCTTGCGCTTCTTATCCGCTTCTAGCTTGTAGAGCAGGCCCAAACCGTCACCCACCGCTCGTCCCTCCACTGTCACACGTGACTCCAGTACCACACACGATCGGAATGAGAAACTGCAACAATAAGGTACAATAGTCACGAGACAACTAATAAAAAAATCAATTTTCTAAAAGTCAAATTTGAATTAAATCAAGTTATTTTTAGTGTGAAACACATTATGTTCATTGCTTAAACGTATTACTTTAACAAATTTTCTGAAAACATTGAAATAACAGAATAACATTTGATATTTTATTTTAAAGAACTGCCTCAGAGAATTTGCAAGGTGTTTCGAAGGATACTTTAATACTATAAACAATCTTTTTTATAGGATTGGAAATGCATCTATTGCATGTTATCTAGACAGACAGTCAAACTTCTGTACAATAAATTATTAAAATTGAAATTTACTTACTAGTCTATTAAAAAAGCAAATCAGCACCAAAACATTCAAAAAATTTAAAGGATTGTTGCTTACCGTTTGATTTAACTTAATTACAACATAAGACACTATTATTGGAAATATAACTTACAATAGGCCAGATATATAATAACAAATATTATTATCATCAAATAAATAACTCAAAATCTTAGTTATTGCAAAGTAATTTGTAGTCTCTTGCCTTGATTTGGGATAAAAATGTATAGAACTTGTACACTAAGCATACCAAAATATGTTGTGAATTTTACATTTATCAGAATCAGAAACATCTTTATTCAAAGTGTACACATGCTGTACATGAAAGGTGTCAAGTGTATACCACATTAGATATATTTAAATACATAAGTGGATGTTTGTAAAATCCACAAAAAGTTGATAAAAAATAAGCAATATTAGTGTTATAAATAATTTAGATAAGTATGAAAATAAATGGTAACAAAAATGTATAAAATCCTTATCCATTATGAATTTAAAAAATTCAGATAAGGGATATAATGTTAAGTTGGTTAGATAATTTCACAATTTAGTTTGAGAATGTTTAGTCTCTTTAATTAATTTCGTCTTCATGATACAATATAATTTATCATTTTCTCAGGTGACAATCTAGTGTAAGGGAAGCAACAAATTTACTGTACTAGTAGTTTTATATCTATTATTTAGTTTTTTAAACATTGCGGTCTTCATTTATATACGAGGGTCTTCCAGAAAGTAAAGAACGTTTTGTTATAAGTCAATAAAAACAAAAGATAAGAGCATGAAAATTTATTTATAACTTATAAACTTATACTTATAAACTTACTCTATTTTTCTACAAAATCGCCGGAACTGTCAAGGCACTTGTTGTAGCGTGGCACCAGTTTTTCTATACCGACGTTATACTGTTCTTCCGCCAAGGAATGAAGCCACGTTTTTACTCCTTCTTTGAGGTCTTCGTCACCCAAAAAGTTGTTTCCGCCTAAAAACACTTTCAACTTTGGAAACAAGTGATAGTCACTCGGAGCCAGATCTGGACTATACGGAGGGTGTCCGAAGATTTGCCATTTGAAAGAATTGAGTTCTGCTTTGGTTCGTGCACTGCAATGAGGCCGAGCATTGTCGTGGATCAGCACCACTTTCGACGACAGCATTCCGCGTCGTTTGTTCTGAATAGCGCGGCGAAGCCGATGCAAGGTCTCGATGTAGGCCTCTGAGTTGATTGTTTCGCCTCTCGGCATGAACTCCACATGGATTAGGCCTTTTCGGTCCCAAAAAACTGTTGCCATCAATTTCCTGGTGTTCAAATTTGGTTTTTCTTTCCTGTTTTTTGTTGGTGAATTCGAGTGATGCCATTCCATTGACTGGAGCTTTGTTTCCGGGGTTCGATAGGAAACCCAAGTTTCGTCACCCGTTACGATGCGGTCAAGAAACGCATCACCTTCTTCGTCATACTGAGTCAAAAATTTAAGAGCTGCTCCCATCCGTTTAGTCTTGTGGACATCAGTAAGAATCTTAGGCACCCAACGAGCACACATTTTCTGATAACCAAGACGTTCAGTCACTATTTCGTGCAAAAGCGACCTTGAAATTTGTGGAAAAAATTCCACTAGACCACTCAAAGTGAAACGACGGTTTTGTTGAATTTTTCCATCAACTTTCGCTGCCAACTCGTCAGTAACGAGTGACGGCCTTCCACTTCGTTCCTCGTCGTGCACATTAGTTCGACCTTCCTTAAATTGAATGCACCATTTTCTCACTGATGACTCGTTCATCGCATTGTCACCGTAAACTGCCTTAATTTGCCTATAAATTTCAATAGGTCGAACATTCTGTGCATTCAGAAACCGTATCACACTACGCAGTTCACACTTGGCGGGATTTTCAATTAACGCCGCCATTTTAAACTTTCACAGGAGACGCAAACGTGACCTCACGGTACCGCTACTCAGCTCACACTGAGGCAGAAGGTGTGGCTAACGAACAAGCTATCTACCGCGGTGGTGGGGGAACTGCGCCGCCCGTGATGCGCAATCGTCTTTACTTTCTGGAAGACCCTCGTAATACAATGTATACAAGTAATTTTATTATTATTAAATCAAATCACTTTATTCCACATATAATCAGAATATACAAGAAAATGACAAAGCTTTTATTCGTATGGACAATTCCCAGCAAGACTATAGGTCAGAGTGCTGGGAAGAGTTCTTTCTTAAATTTACATACCTTTACATAAAAGCTATATTAATGTATGAGAGAATAAAAATAAAATTTCTTTAAAAGTATAACCTAAAATACTAACAACATTGAGAAGAAAGGATTACAACTAAAACAAACAACTTGTCTAACAAACAAAAGCAGGCCTACGTATGAAAATCAATAGCTACATATTTATTTAAATTGACAGGTGCCAAGTTTTATGCAAAAATTAAATTAATAACTAATAGTCATAAAACAATTCATTAACAGAGCTTTGCACTGGTAATTTAGGTGTAAGGTGATAACAACAGCGCCTCTGCAGCCCGCCATACAACACGTAGTAACCATGCTGTCACCTTCCGCTTAAACACAATGACGCTGTCACTCTCTGCTTCTTTCATTTCATTAGGTAAATTTATATAAGTATTTGGGCCAGATAAAATGAGTTACTAATTCCTGAACTATGAACTAATCTAGGAATGCAATAACCGTAATTATCTTTGAGCCTTGTTACATAACGATGTTGAGTTTCAGTAAAAATCGTTCCTTTATTACTTCTTATGAATAATAACAATGTTTTAATAAAAAGCTGTCTTATATTGAGCACAGGATATTCCACAAAAAGTAATAAAAAAGAAAATTTATAGCTCTTTTTTAAAACAGTTTTTACTATTGCTTTCTGTGTGATCGCCAGGTGTTCCAAGATGGCATTGGAGGCACTATCAAACATACTTTAGAATTTTGACAAAGACAACTTATTCAACAAGAAATTAAATCCACTTATAGGCAAAAAACGAACGTTTTGAATTTTCCGTTTATAAATTTTATCATGGAAACGGACGTGGAAGTGACGTAACTGACCAGGTGAACTCCGAGTCCGGGTCCCTGGCACAGCCTTTCTTGTTGGGGTCGATGTTGGTGATGTCGTCTACAGGCTCTACGCTGGTCACCAGCCCGACGATGGGCCGAGCTCTCAGCAGCACTACGCTGTCACTCTCGTACGCTCCCACCAGCAGGTCCGGGTAGCCGTTCTTGTCCAGGTCCAGGCCTCCGGACAGGGAGTGGCCTAGGGTCCACACTCCGGGGAAACTGTCTGCACGGATTGTCTGCAACCAGAGGAGTTCACTCAAACATGCGGCATGGGAAAGCTCCAACAGGAATACTTCAGAATCAGAATCAGAATCAGAAACATCTTTATTCATATTAATACACATGGTGTACATAAGAATGGTGTCAATCCAATATAAATATTATTAACATTAACATCATTGTTAACAAATAGTAACAGGTCACAATTCATTATATAATACAATAGTTTCATACTAAAATTATTTAAAAATTACAAATGAAAATTTAAAAATTAAAGTTAAAGAAAAAAAAAATGTAATAAAACTGTTTTTATCCATGTTTTCTACCATGGATTTCAAAAAATTCAGAAAACGAATACAGGGGAAGGTTAGTTAAATATTTTTTTTTTTAGTTTAACATTGAACAAATTATTATTTTCCAGTAATTTTATGTAGTTTGACAACAAGTTGAAGAATTTAGCTCCCATGTATTTTGGTTTTTTACAAAAAAATTCCAAATTATGTCGGATGATTATTTCCATATTATTTCTATTTCTTGTATTATGAGTGGTTTTTTAACCACATATTTCAATATCATTTATTCGATTTTTCACTGACAGTATAGTGTTATATATGTATGCACTATAGACAGTCATGATTTCTAATTGAGGAAAGTGGTTTTTTACGGATTCATTCCATTGTAAAACCGAGCATAATACGAATTGCCTTTTTTTGTACAGTTTAGGGATTGAATTTAAATTTCTAATTGAAGTTGATCCATATAGGGCAATACCAAAAACAATATGTGAATGAATATGAGAAAAGTATACTGACTTCAAAGTATTGTTTGTACATAATTTTGATATTTTTCGAAGAGCATAAAGACCAGAACCCATTTTTGAAAGTACATTGTCTATGTGTTTATTCCATGACAATGAGCTATCCAATGTTAATCCCAGAAATTTTACCTCCTCGACTTTTGCTATAGAAATTTGATCCATTCGTATACTAGGATTAATTTTGTTTCTACACCGGTTAGTATTAAATTCAATATAGTTTGTTTTGGTTGGATTTAGAATTAAATTATTTTCTTGGAAAAATTTATTTAAATTGGATAGACTAAGAAACGCATCCATTTCAATGTTCATACTTAGATGGTGCGCTTATTCGCAGAGTGACATCATCAGCATACAAACACAATTTTTCCAATTCAGGAAGACCTTTTAGGTAGCAGAGAAATAGCAGAGGTCCCAATATGGAACCTTGAGGAACCCCAAAAATGGTTTGTTGATACTAAAATTATTTTTAGTGTTTTGGTGAGCTATTTCCACAAATTGTTGCCTATTTTGTAAGTATGATTTAAACCAATTGTATTCATTTTCTTTAAATACCTAGTAATGCTAATTTAGACAGTAATGTGGTGTGACAAACACTATCAAAAGCCTTATGTAAGTCCATGAACACTCCTATCACTTTTATCTCCTCTATCAATAGAATCAATCACGCCTTCTAGAAACTCGGTGGCAGCTGTGACAACAGATTTTCCTTTTTCTCAAGCCGTGTTGTATGTTATCAATTAATCATTTTCTTCTAGATAACTGATCAACTGATCAGCCATTGCCCGTTTCAAATATTTTGATATAACTGGTAGCAAAGCAAGTGGCCGATAATTTGCAGCATCCATCTGATCGCCTTTTTTGAAAAGAGGTTTAATTTTTTGTTACCGTATTTTAAGTTTTTCTGGAAAAATTCCAGATAATAAGGAAGAATCCACACTGAAGTGGTATGGATAGAACGAACAGATTCCAAACTTTAATTTCATATAGTATTATATTGTACTGGCTATACGTTTTGTTTACTGTATGTCGATTTTAAACGCCTTTGGCGAGTCGCGTTGATAGAATAACACTCGCGGCTTGTTGACAGTGGCCGTAGTCCGCCAACAGCGTTGTTTGTTTGGTTCTGTTGTTTCTAACAATTAAAATTGGATAGTGCTTTACGTTCTAGTGATATTAGGGAACTTGTAGCAGATGAAGAATTAAGTGATGTAAGTGTTAGTGATTTAGAAGCTGATAAATTTTCCCCGACGACGTTAGCCTAGAGGACTTCTCATCCGGAAGCGATGAGGTTTATGTGCCTAACCAAGACGATGTTGACACTTCTGATGATGAAAACCAGAGAATTGATGTGAGTGGTAATAATAATTCTAGGCCTAGCACACCTCAGCCTACATGGATGCGAGCTTATCCTCCTGAACCACCAATTTGACATTTCAACTGTTTTCACAGTTAGGAATCCAGGTGTTCGAAATTGCCCACCTCGAAAATAGCGCTCCTATACAATATTTCTTTTTGTTTTTCACTACCGCTGTGTGGCAAACAATAATTTATTGTCAGAGAAACTAATGAATATGCTAGAAAATTAATTGAAAAGAAAAGAAGATCTGGTGAAATGAAAACCTTTTCAAGGTTACAGGCATGGGTTGATGTAACAGTTTCGGAATTGAAAAAATATTTTGCTCTACTTATTAAATATGGGATTTAGTAAGTTAAGAACAATTTATCAGACTACTGTCTACTAGACCTAATCTTAGAACTCCATTCTTCCCTGAAAACAATGCCCCTGAAAAGATTTTCAGGGCAATAAGTTCAGCTCTCCATCTGACATCAGAAACTAGTGTACGTCGAGGCCAGCCAGGGTATGATCCCTGGGTTAAAATTAGGTTTATACTTGACCACTTTAATTTTTGTCTCTAAGCATCACTTTGTACCTACACAAAATATTAGCATTGATGAGAGCTTAGTGGGTATGAAAAATAGATGTACATTCATACAGTACATGCCCAACAAAAAGCACAAACAATTCGGTATAAAAAAATTTTGAAGTATGTGAAAGCCAAACAAGCTATGTCATCCACATAGAGCTCTACACTGGCAAGGATTACTTGTAGAACAGACCTGAACCATTTGTTCATAAAGTTGTACTAGAAATTCTAGAAAAAAGCCAATTGCTAAACAAAGGTTATCATATTTTTTACTGATAACTTTTTACACAAAACCCGATTTAGCTGAAACATTGTTGGAAAGAAAAACTTTCATGACAGGTACAGTAAATAAAAATTCTAAAAAACTATTTCAAAAAACCTTGTAGCCCACAAACTAAACAAAGGAGAGAGTATTTACTACAGAAAAAATAAATTACTGGCTATTGGATTCAAACAAAAAGTAAAAGGCAAAAAATGTCCTACTTGCTTTCGACTGCATGTCATGCGGAGGATGTGAATGTGAGAAGCAGAAAAGGGATCTGTACAAAAAAGCCACTAGTAATAAACCAATATAATCTGTATATGGGAGGTGTGGACACTAGTGACAAGTCTATATATCATCGTTTTCTTGCTCCAGGACAACATCAAAGTATTGGAAAAGACTGTTCACAAACATCCTCGACTTGTGCCTCCTGAATTCTTATGTAATTTTATTCAAAAAACACTGACAAACCTATGGCCAGAAAGGAATATCTGTCTGATATTGTAAATTCACTGGTTGAATGCCAACAAACAGTGCATCCCAATCCTGTACCACCTCCTGGACCAAGTTGGTGACCTTGCACATCAGATTGCGCACTTACCTGGACGCAAAGAAAGACTATGTGCTGTATGTTGGACCCACAAAAAAAAGAGGCAAAAGCCACTTTTGGTGTCCAGCCTGCAATTGTGGAGTTCACAGAGAGTGCTTTCCCTACTTGGAACATTATTGGAGACCTCTAAGGCCTGGAAGAAAGAGGAAGAAAGAAGATGGCTCAGATACAGACTAAAATGTCATAAAAAAACTGGTGTACATAATAGTTTTTATGTAATTAGTGTTAGTGTATTTTTTTTTTTTTAGTTAATTTAAACTGTGTGTTTTTCAAATTAAAATTAAATTTAGAACAAGACTGCTATCAAGAATAGTTGATTTTTAGCTATTTTTTAATTTCATAATTGAAGCCAAACATAAAAATTAAAATTTTCAAAAAAATATTTTGGTTTTTTCAACTCATCTACTTTTCAACTAAACAAAGGTAAGTAAATTATTTTTAACATTGTTACATTGTGTGTTTTGTGCAGTTTAATTTTGATATGTAATATGTCATATTTGTATAATTGTTTGACCTAAAAAATATGTATATATTGATACAATACAAAATAGGAGAAAAAGTCCCGCCACTTAGAGAAAAAGTAGTTGCCACTGGGAGGGTTAAAATCCACGAATAGATAACCTAGTTGGATGATCATCTTATATTTGTAAATAATATTTTGCTGGACACTTGAATTCAACTGAATTAAAATAGAATTCGAAATTCAAGAATCAATTTTTAAGATTCAGAATCAGATTTGAGACTTCAGGATTTACCCATCACAACCCTAGTGTTTTTCAAACACTAAGTATGACAAATCATGTTTTAGCTATTGAAAATGTGTGTACTGCCCTTCATCCAATAATTAAGAGAGGCGGTGGATCTGTGCAAAATTCAAGTCAAATACCATTGATAGATTTTCTCGAATACAAATTTTTGTTGAATGACTATTGGCATTAAAAAGTTATATATTTTGGAAGGACATTACATAATATATAAAATGAAAGTAGAAGATAGAGGATAACACTTAGATCAAATCTCTTTGAAATAGAGTAGTGTTATTGAATTACTTTTTGTGTTATTAGACGTCTACAAAGTTTAATTTGAAATTAAAGAATAGGATGTAGATTTTTGTTTAATAATTGGATAAGATTCGAGAGTTCTACAATTGTTCATTACTGATTCTCAACTTTCCTTTTCTATTATCTGATAATTTGCAATAGGAAAGGTTTTAAAATAACAGATACGCTAGTTAATGATTTTATTTAAATAAAACTTGGGTTAAAATATTACAATTCAAAATTTGACAATCAGAATCCATTTTTAAACTTTGGAATTAGATTTGAGATTTATAAGTACTACATTTATTTATCAAGTTGAAGAGATAACATTAAACTTAAACTGAGGATGAAATGTAATGAAGGATTTTAACCCTTTGTGCTAGGGAGGGTTCTTTAAGAAATGTCCTCTCAGTTCTGAGGGTCATTCTGATTTTTATATTACCTATCCCTAGCAACAACATAGAACAGTTTCTTTAATGTTCTAAAACTATTTTTCCAGCTATTTTAGAAATATGGAAAGAAGAAGAAATCGTTAGTGACCATCTGTGCTTGACATATCACCTCAGGGGACAAATAATTAAATATAACAGACCTCGCAAAGGAATGGTGGTATTGGTCATACGAATGCAAAGGAAATATGGAAATATGGAAATAATGTTGAAAAAAGGATAATATGAACAAACAAAAGGAGAAACAGTAACATCTACACAATGTCAGAAGGGTTCATTAATTCTGGTTTATACTTTCCAATTGAACCTACCACTGGGCAAAGCAAAAACCAATGTGTCACTTAAATCTGGGCAACCTTATGGATGTCCAGGAGCGGCACATCACTAAAGTGCAAATGTCGAAATTCTGGGGTGCAAGGGTAGATTGATAGGTCTAGTCTACTGCGGAGAATGACTGTTGGAGTTGTTGGTGAGGCTCCCTAAGTGTTAAGGGCTGTTGCCAGCCTAGACATAAGAGTGTGCCACCCCCTGTCTGCTTTGACTGGAGATGCTGAAATAGAGCTGGCTTCCCCTTCTTCCAAGGAGACGCGATTGAGATTAATACCCAAAATCCTCATTGATCCCAACAGGAGGTGGCTCCTACTACCAATATTATTCATCCAGAATAGCCTGACGCTCAGAAAGCAGCGCAAAGACCCTTTTAAGACTAAATGCAATTTCTTGTCCTAAGAGAACATATACACAAAACAACCCCACCCTTATTTCATCCACTCACTCCCTCATGTTATTAAACGTCTTGAAGACAGTACCTGAGAGGGTTCCACAATGAGTCCATCTTTGGAACCCAGGTAGATGTAAACAGTTCCATTCCCCTCGTAGGGGGCACCGATGGCAACATCTTCAAATCCATCCTTGTTCAGATCACCCAAGTTGGCAATGGCAAATCCAAACCTACATCAAACACACCTTATCAAACTGTTTATTTGGAAATACTAGATTATGGATTAACTAGGAGTACATAAACAAAACCGTTTTAGTTTGTCCTCGGTTTCATTGAAGACATTTTTTAGTTTGGCTTTTATGAGCCACAGTATATTTTAAGATATTTGAACAATAATGTACTTCGTTCACTGTTAGTTGATGAATTTACTGAGAACATATAGGAATTTTGTCATCTAATTTTATCACTTTGATGATCAAGCAGTGGTATATTGTGATCACAGAGTATATGTAAAACATATCACATAGTAATATATTACCATTGGCAAACCACGTAGTACTACAACAAAATAATCTACACCTGGTTATTAAGATACTATGCCATTACGTCATGTAATTATAATATTTTATAGTTATTCAAGTATCTTTACTGTACTTTTAATGTACTTATTAGTGTTTCCATAAATCACAAGATAAGAATCTTGGAGCGATGAGAGTCAATTAGACTGTGAGTTGAATGATCGCAACATTACTGTAAATATAATTTTAGTTTGTTACCGCAAACATCTTCTAAAAGCTGTAAAATGTGTGTATAAGTATACAATCAAGGTACCAAGGTACTGTGTTTAAGTACTTTAAAAAAATTGAAGTAATATTTTATAATTGTATGAATACACGGAATAAGTTTATAAATGTAACAATAATTTTTGTCAAAGTAACGTCATTTTCACTTTTTTAAGTTAATTAATAATGAATTGTATTAAATGAAAAATATCTATTTATGTTAAAACATGTATATATTGATTTTTAATCGCAAATTATCATAATTTAATAATAAAAAAATAACCATTCAAATGAGCAAAGTAATTGAGTCTTTTTTTACAGTTATCAAAGAAAATAGTTAAGTTACCACGTATTAAAGACCAACTCTAGTGGCAAATACAGGAACAATATCTGTTTAAATTACATAACGTGTACTCTATGAGCGTTGTTTTGACGACACAATGTCTTGATATTTCTTTCCTATTGATATTCGCATCATATTTCAGTGTCACCATTAACTTTAACGCCAGACTGAACAATGGTAAGGAGAAAGGAAAGAGAGATTGTGTGGGGAGTAAGTCAGGATCTCACCTCGACTCGGACTTTCCGGTGAGTTTGACAGGTTGACTGCAGTTGAGGCAGTGGTCCTTGTTCATGTAGATGTAGACAGCACCTCCGTCCTCACGTGTGAAGTAGAATGGAGCCCCCACTAGCAAGTCCGGTAGACTGGTAACAAAACGTTCTTGATAAAGTACGTTTTTACCACTTTGTTATATTTCTCACCACTTGGGCCATTCCACCTTGAGGCCTTCCCAGCGTCAACCAATCATTTATTATTATTAAAGTACAGATATTAAGTTGTAATATACACTGACAAAGTAAAACATTAGTTCATATACTTCATGATTAGTTAACATACATGTTTATAACATTAGCACTGATAGATCATGATTATCTCTCCATATGCAAAAGGATAGTTATGAATCCTAGATCTGAGCAAGGAGGATATACGATAGTACTGTGGATGGAAAGGACATGGTCCCCCTTTTTTTTCCTTCCTGAGGGAAGCGGACAGTTTGTCCCCGCACTTAGTCCTAAAAAGGACCTTTGCGCCTCCCTTACTTTAATTTGTGCCCTCAAAGACAGAGGCTTTTGCAAAAACCAATCAGATTTAAGGGCTCCTGTTCTCTAATGTCCTTGGGGCTGAGGAGATATGCTCCCAAGTATCTTTTCCTAGTCTCTACGATGGCAGGACAATCCAACCAAATGTGCTCCGCTGACTCCTCCTCTTCTCCACAGAGTCTACATTCGCTGCTCTGACTAAGGCCTACCTTCAAAAGGTGCTTCCTCAGAGGGCCATGTCCTGCCAACATTCCTAATATCAGTCTTATATCCTCCTTATTCTGGTCTAGGAGAGCTGTCCACCCTTTTGCATAAGGAGAGATAAACATTTTGGATATTCTTAAACCTGAGGCTCTACTCCAATTCTTGTGTCTTGTTCTCTTTTCCCAATCTTTGACCAGAGCTTTAATGTTGGAGAAGGCTATCCCACAACCTGGCTCAGGCCCCACCAGTGTGGATTCTGCTCCCTTTTTGGCGAGGATGTCCGCTTTTTCATTCCCATGAATACCTTCATGACCCGGTACCCAACCGAGTGTTACTCTGTTATTTGTTGCTAGCTCTGCTAGAGCATTCCTGCATTCCCAGACCGCTTTCGAATCAATCGAACAGGTATCCAGTGCCTTCAGTGCAGCCTGACTATCAGAAAGTATTAGGTATGATAATCCTTTTGTCCTCAACTGTGTGAGTCTTCTGGAACATGAATCTATTGCCACATGGTCCCCTTAGGAAACATCTGATGAAGGTGGCTCTAAGCCAGACTGATGAGTATTGACTCTGCGGAGGGGCAGAAGAATCAGCGGAACACATATGGCTAAACTAGAAAAATATCCTAGGGGCTTATTTTCTCAGCCCAAAGGACATCAGAGAACATGAGCTTTCAAATCTTAAAGGTATCTGAAGCCACAGATTTTGAAGATCTAAAACTTAAGTAAGTGAGGTGCAAGGTCTTTTCAGGACTCAGGCCCCTTCTTTTTAACAGACACATCGTAGTGCACTTAATGAGACAATGAGCATATCTCTTCACTTAGAAAACCTATTTTTTGTAGACTCTCTGATGTCAATACAATGTAAAGAGTTAGTTTTGAGCTTATTTGTCACAGATATTTTTGGATCTCTTTACATGAAAATGACTCCAAACTCCAGGAGTCAAGTCTGTTACAGTGTCAGATTCCAAACACTGCACTAAGAGGAAGGTGAACTGGAGCTGAATTCAAAAGTCACAAAGTACATAAGGTTATAGACAACTAGGACTTTAAAAAGTATAGACTCCAATAGCATTTTAAAGACTTCATTCTTTATACTGTCAAGAAAATGTTATCAAATGAGTTGAGCACTTCATTCCAATATGTTAAAAAAACTAAGTTTCGTTAAAGTCCCAAGTATTGAAGAACTTGTTGAAGATGATAGTCAGTATAATGTGACCCAGGAAAATTTTTGTCAAAAAGGCTGAATAATAAAAAACAGAGACGAGTGTACTCCTTGATACATTGGGCAACCTCCATAATGTTTTTTGGCCCTGTAAATATTCTAATTTTTTGTGCTCTCAATTTACACTTTGTTTTGATTTGTTTACTTCGTTCTGGTTGAAATATTGTGTTAGTTATGTTATTATTTTTGTTTCTTGTAGACCTAGACTAATTATAAACTTGGTTTGAAGTTTCTTTTTGATGGAAGGATTGTAAAATTATAACCTATTTGGTCTTTTTATAACCTTAAGCTCAAAACTTATTCCAGAGATTTTGATATAATTTAATTATAACAATTTACAGAGCTCCATTTAACACGTTCACGGTGACGGGTTTTTCCGGACTTTTTTATTTGCCGTCAATCATTCAATAAAAATGGCATAAAACCGTAATTGGTTTTTTACGTTAAACGTCTTAACTATAACTAGAAAAGTAAGAAGGCTTCGCTATTTCGCACAAAGAAAATTATTTCAACACTTTATTTAAATTTTTCTCTGTGTACCCCAAGGGGTACCTAAAAATCAATTTACCTTAAAAATTAAGCAATCGTGCGTCCGACGGGGTACACCACAATCTGAGGTATTTATTTAAGCGGGGGATAAAATTGAACAAACTATTAATAAAAATGCATAGCAATGCCCCCCATCGGGCGCACAACATGCTTCATGAAAGCTCAGTGTGTGCACCCTGGTACACGATGGAAGATCATGTGTACCCGATGGGGTAGACGTCGACATGAACACGTTAAATGCTTGTTAAGCATTTTGTTATGACTGTAGTACGTATGGTCTTAAGAAGTTTGGATGACAGTAACTCACCCGTCACCATTGACGTCAGCGGTGGACACCTCGTATCCGAAGCTGGAGGCGAACTGTTCTCCACCGATGACCTGTAGTACCTGTAGCATCACTGCGGTGGCAGTAGGGTTCTTGGCAAACAGCACGACCTGACCTGTACCCCCTGCCCGAGGTGCTCCTGCCGCATACACCATTCGTCCTTCCTCCAGGAACTGACCCGCCGTCACCGACATGCCTGTCGCCACATAACCGTCAGTTGTACAACATTTTAGGGTTATAAGACATGTAAGAAGTAAATATTCAACTATCTAAATTATTAGCTTTATATTCAATCTCAGTGATTAAGAGAATGCAGTGATTTAAAATGACAGCAAAGATTTCAAAAGGTATATTCTTAACTAGGTGTTTCATGCGGCTTCGAACACTTTTCGTAAGCTTTGCCCGTGTATGAGCACTTCTGGTTCAAGTGAATTATATTTCCAACGCCGATGTAGTTTGTATTGTTACCACAATCAAGAAAATCTATCAAAAGTGTATGTTTACAGCCATTGTAAACGTACATGTACTTTATTATAAAGTGGTCTAACACTCAAGCTTTAAGTTCAACCAGAAATTTATTTTAACCCTTTTAACCCGGGAGAAAAAACGAAGTTCTCTTAAAACTGCCACGCCAATTTTATGAAAGTCTCATAAAACTGCTGCATGCTCACTGCTTTGTTTTTGTACGTTTTTTTATAACAAATTATTTTTCTGATTTTTACTCAGGCTATTGTAATGTTTCTGCTACCAAAATTTACAGAATTAAATTTTCTAACTAAATGAAGAATTTTAAAGTTTATCAAAGCAATTTAATAATTAGCTATTATATGTTTTTTATGTTTATAAACTTTTAAAAATGTTAAAAAATAACTTTTAAGCCTTAAAACTACAAGAAATAATAAAAACTTTACTGTGGAGAGCCAAATATTTCAGTTCTGCATTTAATTAGCTATAACATATCAAAATTTCATACCCTTAGGGGAACAAATAATAATTTTATAATAAAATAAAATAAAATTGTTATGTGCCAATTTTTGGAAAAATAAAAACAAATACAAATCACTCACCAATAGCATCAAAAGGAGTTCCAATCATTGAACCAATGAAGTTTTTTCACTATCACTAAGTCACAAAATCTATTTACACATTTGTACAAACACTATTTTATATGTTTACAATTTTTTTTTAATCTGGTAGGCCTAACTGCAAATGTGTTTGGGCAAACACATTGGATGGCAGGCCTTTTCGCAAAGAGAACAGACAGTTCTAGATCTCTTTCTATTACTCATATAGGTCAACTTTCAACCAAGTCATATGATATAACTGTTGTATTTTTAGTTAATTTTTATATTATACAACAACAACCACACTAAAGCAATAAACTAGTTTTGTTTCAACTCAGTAAAAACATAAACATAACCAAACACAGTTGTTTGAAGCAGAGTAAAACAGCATCGCCTGCCGACTGCCAAGACGCATTGATCAGCTGTGGACGACTCAGTATTTAGAATAAAAAAAAGTCAAAGACTTTTAAATAGATGATTTATATTGATTACTAAATCACCAATAAACTACAAAAAACTATAAACACAATTAAATATATATTTCTTGAGCAAATATACTTTATTTCAAAACATGAAATCGGCGGACACTAAATTGTCCGCCCGTACACTTCGCGTAGTATTCGGCGGTCAATATATTGTCCACCTGGGTTATAAGGGTTAAATACAAATATGCATACAAAAATAGCGCCTTCAAATAGTGTTTGGCTATTTAATAAGCACCGCCTGGTGGTGAGTTACATCAATGGGCATAGCATATAAACCTTCTACATGGAAAAATACATATACATACAAATTTTCATAATGATCGGTCAAATAGTTTCTGAGTCCAAATAGTTTCACATAAAAATTCATTATGCTCATTTGTAATTTACCTAATTTTGCCCACTGTAAACAATTTTGTATAAAACTAAGCATCCTCCCTCTCCCATCTTTGTTATTTTGCCCACACTAATCTATATTAAGGAAGACCTCCACACTTTTCAACATATAACTGATATTCACGGCTATAAAACAAGAAACAGGCTAACTATTGTTCCACAAATATGTGTTTACTCTAGCACTTGGAACAGCTTTGTACATCAAGGCAATGAGCGATTCAATGTATTACTACCTCGATAAGTCAAGACATGTCTCTAAACAGATTTAAAACCACAGTTAAATTAGGGTTGACTTGAAAATGCTTGGATATTGTGAGTACTTTGAAGTATAGGTCAACTTTCAACCAAGTCATATGATATAACTGTTGTATTTTTAGTTCATTTTTACATCTTAACTATATTAATTTGGAATTTTAATTAGGCCTACGATGTGAGGGGTTACCCCCCAAAGATATCAGAATAGAACTGGTAGGGAATGGATATGCGTATTATGTGATTATTCCATTATGCATGTATAATGTGTAGGATGGCCTATTGCAATGCAGGTGACCTGGCTTGTTCTCTTTAACCGCAATGGCTGTTTAGCTAGTACTGATTGTTCTCTCTTTCTTTTATACAATGACAAATTTACGTGAACAATGTGCATCAGTGGAAATTTGCTCCCTGCTCAGTAAAAACGGTGCTGTAACAGTTTTACTGTTGAGAACAGCTTATAAAGATGACATAAGGAGAAAAACTCAAGTGTATGAATGGTTTCCTTATTTTAAAATTGGTGAAATGTCTATTGATAACTAACACGCAACATAGCTATGGTGACAAGGTTGATTCAAGTCAAATGTTGAGTTTAGCCCCATTACTCTGTTGAAAACTCTGTCGATGCATCGTGTTTTGGGATTGTGTCTAAAAAATTTTAGTACACTCAATTGTGCACCTGATGAGACAGTGAGAACACCTCTTCAGCTAGATTACGCTATATTTTGTAGTCCAGGTGTCTCTGATGTTGAAACGATGCCAGAGTTCGTTTGAACGTCTTTGTCACCAAATATTTTTGGATCTCTTCAGACATGACACGGTATCCATATTTCAGAAGTAAGGTCTGCGACAGTGTCACATTTTAGACACTGCACTGGCGGAAGTGAAATGTAGCTAAACTCAACATTCGTATTGATAACCGACTTATTCCGATTAATCATCAACAGCCTGAAGGGAAAAAAATGTTGAAAAATTTGAGAAACAGTTTGATGGCCAGAATCTTAACTAAGCCTTTTAGTTAGAGAATCTGTCTATGCAACAGTGTTCATCAAAGAGACCTGATTTGTGGCACAGGGGCCTGGTTTTTCCACCATGACAACAAACTGCACACACAGCCACCTCTGTTAGTCAGTTTTTGGCAAAAAACGGCACCTCTGCCTTAATCCCCTTGAACTCATTTGACTTAGTTCTACAAATTTTTTAATTTTCTCATCATCAAGAGAAGCATGAAAGCTTTGATGACATCTAGAAACAACAAGGGGAGAATATCCGTTATTGAAGATAAGTTCAAGCCATGTTTTGAAATGTGGAATCTCTCTTTTGATAAATTATCAAGTATAATGGAGGGTGCTTTGAAGGGAATAGGTTGTTTTGTAAAAAATATTAAATATACAGCTTTTTAAAATAATCTTGGTTTCTTTTGGGTGTCTCCCTGTACTTTTCCTAATTAATAAAACAGTAACATGTGTAGTTTGTTTCTTGATGTGTAACCACTAAAAGTCCGTGAGTTAAGTTTAATTCATCAGAATATTAGAAGCTTAAGAAGTAATTTTTAACTGAACTGACAGCTAGAAAGTTTTATCCAGAAATAATAATATTATCTGAAATATGGGTTAAATGTAACGAAATACAGTTCTATGACATTCCAAATTATATTAGCTTTTTTAAAAATAATGAAACTTATCGAGCTGGTGGAGTTGTGGTTTATATAAGGAATCAAGATAAATTACCCGTCATAAAATTTAATCCCGTTAATTTTAAGTCGGCAGATATTGTAACAGTAGAATTTAGTTTTTTAAACCAGGAGTTTTTGCTAATAGCTATATATAGATTACATTTGTACGACAAAAGTTTGTTTTTAAATGAGCTTACTAATTTTTTTATAAAAAATAACTTTTTTAAATCTTTTAAAAACACGTCTTTTTTGTTGGTGATGTTAATTTCAATATTTTATGTGATGACAATTTAGTAGATCGGTATAATAATATATTATCTTTTGGTGGACTAGAATGCTTAATAAAAGATCCGACTAGGATTACTGACGAAACAAGAACTTGTATTGATCATGTTTTTGCACAAGTAAATAGTAAAGATGAGACGGAGATAGAGGCAACTGTTTGTACAAGCAAACATAACTGATCATTGTATGATTGTGGTGCGTGTGCGTGTGTGTGTGCAGGCGGCAGGGTGCAGCTGACCTTTGCTTCTCATGCTACCAACCGGTTCTTACCGCATCAATTACGCCAACACTTAGATCGGTTCTTGCTAACACGGATTGGACGGATGTTTATTGTCAGCCTAACCCTTCTGATGCTTTTGACGTTTTTCTTAATGTTTTTAATTCATGCAATTTCTATAAGTAAATTTGAGACTGCAAATAGGGCTATGGTCTGTCTGTAAGTTAAAGCCGTGGATGAATGATTTTATTTGCCGTCGAATTAAGTTTAAAAATAAGCTGTTTGAAAAAGTTAAAAGGGCATCCAGAGAACGTTAGGTTGAAAATTTATTTTAAAAAAACTTAGGAATAAGCTTGTGTCAGATATCCGTTTATTGCGTGATTCATATTATAGTCTTCTTTTAGAAAACTGTCGAGGTGATTCAAAGTCTACTTGGAGGGTAATAAATGATGTTACTGGTCAGAAAACTCGAAAACCTGGAAAAATAGCCTTAATTGTATAATGGAAGTACAGTTAGTGATCCACATGTTGTGGCAAATGAGTTTAAACAATGTTTTTTCTCTCTGTTGTTGATAAACTAAATATTTCTAGTGAAAAGCCAGATAACTTTAATAATTTGGAGTATAAACAATATTTTTCCCCAGAAATTTACGTTAAAATCAATGTTTTTGGATGAAGTAAACGTCGAAGACCTAACAATTGCAATTCATTCATTAAAAAACAGTACATCACCTGGCATCGATGGTATCAACTCTACTTTAATTAAGTCCATTCTGAAAGAAATATTGGAAGTTTTTACATTATTTAATTAATTTTAGTTTTAATGAATGTATATTTCCTGATAAATTAAAACAGGCTGTAGTGATTCCTTTGCAATTCAAAAAATTATTGCAATAACTTTTGGCCTATATGGCTCCTTTCAACATTTGCTAAGATTTATGAGAAAGTAATGAAGAAAAAATTAATAAAATTTCTTCAAAAAATAATTTTTTTTTTTTAGTAAAAACCAGTTTGGATTTAGAAGTGGTTTTAAATACAGAAGATGCTTTAAGAAATTTTTTAGAAAATGTTTACTTTGGTTTGAATTCAGCTAAAAAGGTTACTGGTCTGTTTTTGGATATTAAGAAAGCTTTCGATACAGTGGATCATAGGATACTCTTAGAAAAAATGTTTGGCTGTGGAATCAGAGGTAAAGTTTTAAAAATGGTTTCAAAGCTATTTAACAGATAGAAAACAATGTGTAAAAGTTTGTAAAACAATCAGTGACTTTGGCATAATAAAACACAGTGTACCCCAAGGATCTGTGCTTGGTCCGATCTTATTTTTAATTTATATTAATGATCTTTGCGATGCACGTTTTCACGGTCACCATAACTTCTTTTGCTGATGATACAGCCTTATGTTATGTTGAAGATGATTGGGAAACGGTCAAAATTCCCTTAGTTTTTGATTTGAATGCACTTCAATGGTGGTTTTCTAGTAATAATATGCTGCTAAGTCCTGCCAAGACAAAATATATAAAACTTTAATTTAAGGATTGAGAAGAAATTCCAAGACTGTATAGTTTATAAATGTGCTAAATGCCTTTGTTTTCAATCCAAATGCAATATTGAATGTGCTATAGTAGGTCAGACAACCACTATGAAGTATTTAGGAGTTATATTAGATCATGAGTTAAATTGGAAGAAACATATACAAAATTTGAAGTCTAAACTTACTAATGTATTGAGATGTTTTTACTTTGAAAACAATTTGTAGAGAACAAGTTTTAAGAACGGTTTATTTCTCATTAGTTAATAGTAGAATGGAATATGGTTTAATTTGTAGGGGTGGGAATTATGAATCAAATATCAAAACCGATTTTTTCTTTTGCAAAAGTTTTTTTTTAAGATTAATGACAGGAAAGGTGAAGACAGAAGCTTTGTATCCTCTATTTGTAACTAGTAAAAATTCTTCCTCTGAAGCATTTTTGTTTGTTTTCAAGGTCCTAAAAGCTGTTTTATGTAAGAAGTGGGAATTTACCACAAAAAAAATAGTAGTTATTATATCTCTAAATTAAGAAATGAAACCTGTATTTACTGTGCCCAAGCCTAATTTAACTTTTTTTTTCAAAAAGGTTACATCTTTTTTAGGACCCAAAATTTACAACGTTTTGCGAAGTGTAATAATAAATTGTAATAATTCTAAATCATTTTCAAAAATTAAATTAAAAACGTGGTTATTGTCTTTTGAAAGTGTTGATTTTCTAGTAAATATAAATAGTTGATAATTAATTTTAAGTTTATTGTTGGTTAAGTCTGTACAAACGTTAAGTCTATATGGAAGATATAATAACTGGATATGGTTATAATTTATATTTATGGCATTTTATGTACTGAATTAGCTTTAGACTTTGAAAATTATATAATGTGTTTTTTATTCAAATTTGTTTTATTTAAAGCTTAGTTTAAATGGGAAGATTTATCGTATTTGAATTTATTTGTTAATTTCATTTGCTTGAGTGTTGTTTTCTTTTGTTTTTCTAAGAAAGTTGGAGCCTCTACACAGGCAGTTCCTTGCCTTTTGAGGTCCTATTTTGTTTTCTTGAATTTTGTTTATTGATGTACCTTAGCTGTATTAATATAAAAAAAAAAGACATGTTCATATTTCTTTAACAAAAAGTTAGATTGTTTTATTTTTATTTTCATGTCAATTGTGTCTACAACTAAGGAGCAATGTTTTGTGCTTAAGGTATAAATGATGTTTATATAATTTTATTATTGTACATATTTTCAAGAAATAAATAATTTTTCTATTTATTTTCTATTCTAAGTAAGTACGTGATTATACGCACATCTGGTTTTCTCACAAATACTTTTACTGTTTAGAACTTATGATAAAGTTTAATCTTTCTGTACTTAGCTTTTGATAAGAAAAGAGTACCACACGCCTTTATAAAGGATAGAGTGGGAACAACAGATTTTTATGAAATTGAAGTTCATTCGTCTTATTCTTGACATCAACAAATTAAAATAAATACAAATGGGATATTTCATGGCCACTGGGCAATCTGTCAACTACAGAGAGAGTGAGCAAGATCCTAACTAACAATCTTCCAACTTGGTAAAGATACGCATGTTTTTTGTGTTCAGCTCATTACTAGTATGCAACTGTCAAACGACTACACTATGCCTGTTTGGTGCAGACCAATTTTTAATCCTGGCTCTCACAGGGTGCAACACAATATAAACAACAATCATAAGGTTGTCACCCACCTAGATAACTGTACTTGTCGACAGGAGCCTCCCCCTCGATGACAGGGCCGTAGTAGAAGTTCTTGTCCCGCAGTAGGAAATCATCGGAGACGCTGAAGACAAAGACAGTGCCTCGCCACGTGTACGGCCCAGGGGTGCCAATCAAAGCCGTATCGTCGTTGAGCAGCAGACCACTGGTGCCGGCCTGGCAATAGCCGTACTGCTCGTGGGCCCTGCGTAAGACATTCCTGTACTACTGGCGAGACTACATTACACGTGTTACAGCCTCTACATGGTATACACTGCATATTTTACATATATGTCTCCCTAGATTGTAATTATTACTGACTGCAAATAATGTTAATTCACTCCAAAAGCTAGAGTATCAATATTAGGTTATTTATTGCCGCTGACAAAATGTTTATATTTCACTGAAGTGAAATACGAACAAGGTTAGTAATACTTACATGGACAACAAATTTATATATTTGATCAATGCTCTTAAATTTTTAGCAATAATGAAATTATATAGCCTACTCAAATTGTGTTACAAATACAGAAAAAATAAAAGTTAAACATTTTTATGTAAATGAAATTTTGAATACACAAAAAATATACTCAAATTTTAAAATGTGTTTTTTTTATTCTTTGATTATTTCTTTTCAAAATTAATCATAAAGTAACAAGATATGACCACAAATAAAAAATAAATGGTACAATTTTGGCCAACTCTTTTTATGTATAGAATTGCTTAGCACTTTTATATATGGTACCAGACAAGATGTTGTAGCACTAAAAGGGTTAATTTAACAATGTAAAAACAAAGATTATTTTGAAGATGCATATTTTAAGGTTATACTATTCATGTGCTAACTAAGTTCACTTTCAGCTCAATCCTTCTATTGACACTTCTACAGTATATACAAAAAAATAATATAAATCACTGTCTTAATTAAATGATAACATATATGTCATGGACTTGTTTTTGTTATATATTACACAATACTGAGAAAAAACATTTCAATCAATTATATCTGACCTTTACTTTTTGTAAATAGTGCGAAACACAAAACTAATAAAGTAAGACATTTTAAAGTAAAAAAAAACCACTGTACGTGCCAAGATTAAGTATCACATTACTGAACATACATTTAAAACCCACACCAAATCTAATTAATTTTAATCTACTTGAAACTTGAATTTTTTAAGACAGGAATTTGAACAAACTAAATTGTAAACAGTCGCCGTTAAGAGTGGATACTCTTGTCATATTTCTCAGAACAATGACCAGAGATTTATTAAGGACCCACAAGAATCCTTTTAAAATTGTGTTCTTGTCCTTATGCATATACGATAACATTTGATAGAAAAGACATAGCGAATTGAATTTCGTTACATAGGTTCCTCTTAGTCGAAAGAAGAACACTATTGATTTTGAATCAAAATTAAAGATAAAAATTAAATTCTAACATTTTTGCATTGATTGGTCTAACGGATAACACCATGATGGCAAAGAGAGACAGAATAAACAAATTTGTAAACTCACCAAATACAATCATATAACATTTTATCATTTGACATAGGAACACATGTGATGATGTTAGATTGTTACATTTTTGGCAAGCCTTTTCGTTAGGTTCTGTCAGGTTCTTTGATACTCTGTTTTAGCTATTTATTGATTCATTACTTAATCATATCAAACTGTATTTGATTTGATTTTTCTACGGGGCCGATCTCTACTAACATGAAAAGAATAAACGTTCCGAGAAATCACTGTAAGAGTACTCATAAAATCTAACACTTAACCCTTTTAGGACCAACTAACGATATATCGTTAGTTTGTCTTTTAGGCTAAAAATACCAACTAACAATTTATCAGTAGTTTGGTTTTATGGGTATAAGAAAATAATTAATAACTTTGATTCAACCAAATTTTGACTCCACATCTATTGATTAGTTTCTACATTCACAATCGTCTTTGAATTGAGTTAAATTTTAATCCACGGAGGAGTGGGAAATGATAAATTGCGCAGTTGGTAGCGCTAGCTCTCAGCCGCGACCAACACGCGATCGCCAGCGCCAGCTGACTGACACGGCCTGCCGAGTTTGTTTACGTTTTGTTCATTGTTTTTAGACGAGTATGACTAAAAATGACTAAAAGATAAGATGAAGAGATCCAGAACTGCCTGTGTCAAATGTAATAAAGGCTTACATGGAGTGTGCCTCACCAAACATGTTTGTTAGACTTGTCAGCAGTTCTGTAACATTTCTTCTTTGTGCAAAATAATTTATGAGTAAGTTTTAGAATAGTTCTCATGAACTTTCAAACTTAATAAGACAATGAAATAACTGAGTTAAAGACAAAATATTGTTTCATTACTGCTTAATTGGCCTGTTCTCTGTCGTTAAGTTATCTTATTCTGCTTCTATCTATTTTCTAATTTTTACCATTATTATTATTTTTCCTCGTATCTCAGCCATTTATTGAAGAAAAGTATTGAAATAAGTTGCAATCTCCTAAGCAATAACTTGTAAATACATGTATCTATATGTGTGGACTGTTCTATTTTTTTTAGATTACACAAAATTCCTGTAAACCAAAAAATAATTTTTTTTTTCAAAAAACTTTTTTTATTTATAGGTGTTAACAAACCTTTTTTTGATTTGCACTAAGTAAAACCTATTTTCTTATTGTTAGTCACTTCTTGCAGAAAAAATTGTTGAAAAAATTATTGAATTATCTCCACTACTTTAGAATATACAATTTTTACCCAAACCCTTACACTTTTTAAAAATACAAGGCGGTCTTTTAGGCATAGAAAATCTGAAAACGCGCGGTCCTAAAAGGGTTAAATACAACTCATCAAAAGATTGTAGTCTGTAAATTGTTAAATAAAGAACAACGACGAAGTGAACATAGGATGAACTCACAGATTGGTAGGTTTGCCCTTGCAGGGTTCCCAGCTGTCTTCGTAGTCCAAACGTTGCGTCAAGGAGTAGCACAGCCCTTGCCCCCACTGGTACTCCTCCCCCTTCCGTATGTAGCGGTGAGCGCACACCTGGACACGCAAATACCATTCATCATATCTGGCGTTCCACAACTTCGAGAATGGTGGATTATTATTTTTATTTATAGAGTCAAAATAAAAAAAGTACTATTTTGGCCACATAAACTAATTTTATACATTCATTTTCACAATTCCATTAGAGAAGTCATAGGAACATTAAATGTACACAAGCACGGTTTTTTAACATTAGTAGTATTATTCACCATGAGCTACAGTTTTGTCACACAGAGTAAGGAGAGTCGGTACAATACCGAGTTGACAGACAGTTTACAGTTCTACAAGATTTGACTCTATGATATCTCAAACTCAGACCAAAACACCAATACCTTAGTTTGTGCAGCAATCTGCTCTTTCTGAGAGCAACTGGCAAGAGCTCTTCTCTCCAGGGGTCATAAATCAAAGTAGAGTGCATATTAAAGACAAACAGAAAGAGTTCTTTCTCCAGAGGTCATAGATCAAAGTAGGGTTCATATTCAAGACCAACTGGCAAGAGCGCTCTCTCCAAGGATCAGAGAACATCGAGGGAGGATGTTCAAGACAAACTGAGAAAAGCTTTCTCTAGATAGGGATGAGATTATTAACGGAGAATATCTAAATCTTTTACAAGAGAATATGTTTATTTTAAATGAGACACAAAACAGACTAGAATTACAAAGCAACCTCGTTAAGTCGGACTCCTTTATGTCCAATCTCCGGGTAACCCGGATTCAGTTCAGGAAAATTTTAAATTAACTTTTTTCGTCCACCCAGACTGCAGAGTGTAAGGTGGATGTTTGTTTATCACTAAACTGTTTGTAGAACTCGAGAGTCAGCCGGACGCTGACAACGTGGGAGGAGAGGGGGATAGTCTACCTGCTCCGTTGGCATAAACGTCGATGGATTCTCAAACGTTGACATTAATAATATTGAAAGGTGGCTGGAGGCTGACAACACCGGAAGCTACGGTACTCTTACTGATGACCAAATTACATGTATTGCGACTTGTGATAAAGATGCTGATAACAGAGAGGATACTTACAAAAAAAACACTGTAAATATCGCAGTTATAAGCCTTGCAGAAGCAGCATCTCATTTGTGCGAATTAATAGTTTATTTCGAGCAACAAGGCTTCTCATGATTGTTAAAACGGATGCGTGACCGTACAGCACGGAAATGGCATTCAAAGTTAACGCAACTCAAATCAACAAATTTCTTTCTGAAAAATTATACTGTATTTATGCTTTATCGATGAATTTTTAAGCGCTCTTCCACAGTAAAAATTTTTTTTTTATACATGTTATTCTTTATTTTTTTAACATTCTCCATTTAACCCAAATTTTCGTTGTCGGATTGGCCGCAGTCCCGGCTAACGAGGTTGCACTGTATGTAAGAATTGAAAACCCCTCAATGTTCTACTACCTGGAAATTGATGTAGATTTTAACCGGAAAATAAACTCATAAATTACATTTAACAGTCTGAAAGTTAGGTTTTAGACGATATAACAGACTACCAAATTTAATACTTGCTCATCCAAAAGCTTAGTCTCATGAGAACTGTTACACAAGTTCCTGAAGGTGTGGTAGTCTTTGACTACACCTCTCTACAGACCTGACTACAATTCTTCACAGGTTACTTGTAGTGTTAGTAATACTGACAATGACTCACTATGACTTTCCCGCCGGCTCCCTGACTCCGCACGGTGACTCCTAGCCATTGGTTGTCCTTGATCTCATCGTCCAGTGGTGGCATCAGGTTGTCCGAGTCTATGGCTGCACAACACATCGTCGTTAACACACCACTTCTATAACCATCACTAACTTCAGATCAACTATCAGATAGAATAAAATACAACATTGTAAATCTGCTAGTTTTACATTTTCAACACAAAAACTTGAACTGATAAGTGAAAATTAGTTATAATATTGGTTAGCATTATTCAAATAATATAAAATTGTTAATCAACAGTTAATCAATTGCAGATCATACATTGCTCAAGAACCTTTTGCGCACCCTGGAAGCACACCATGAGGCCTACCAGTCTATGATTTCATGTTTAGTTTAGACAATCCCAAATGTAAAATAACTTGTTTGTAAAATTGTAAACCTCAACATCGATAGTGCATTTGCTATAAACAACTTATGTTCTTAATATAAAAATTTCCATATCCGGCTTTAACAATACCCTGTCTGCAGCGGCATTAGGCCGGTTATGACATGTTTTACTGTATTTGGATTTTATTATTAAAATCGATAATTCAACTTTACAAAATTGAACTGAAAAAATAGCTGTCGTATTATGTCCTGCTCAACACTACGTAACATTAAACCGTACATCTAATTTGTAAATGTCTTCAAGCATACAAACTTTATCAGTAAAAAGTTCCAAGTTTGTGTTGTAAGATGTGAGCTATTTTGTTTAAAAAAAGTGACTCAACTGTAATAAAGTTTGTGCCTATTTATTGCTTTATGTTTTCATATCAGAAGCTATTTTCATATAGCATCACTTCTATGAACTGTCAAAGTCTCAAGTTCCTCAATCAATTCTTTCCATGCGATTCTACAAACTACTGCAGATATCTTCTACGAAAGGCTGCTTCCTACTAAAATGGATATATGTGCGGTACAAACATTTTTTTAAATATGAATTTTCTGCACGCCTACTTAATATGTTCCGATGACTTTCTATGTTTTTGAAATTAGGATGTGCATGACCTGCTACGCATTCACGCTCATTTAGGATAGGTTCAAGTGCCGTTGTGATGCGACATCAAGGGTTTTAAATACTTTATTAGGTACTTTTTGATCATAATGGCAGGGAAGAGGCCATCTCATCATCAAATCTTGAGACCAGGTTTTCGATAACTCACAATGAGATTATCACTGCAATGACGGTATGTTACTAAGCGTGTTGCACAGTGTATTAACATTGAGTGAGAAAATCTCAAATTAAATCATATTCAAAACATTACAAGTTGCAATTGTAGATCTGCAATGGGCTAACAGTTACAGTTTTGTTAATGCACAAAAGTTCTAAAATAAATTTGTAAGTTTTCCAATAATTAATTTGCTAATTCAATCTAAGGATTTGGTATTTGTTAGACATTTATTTTATAAAAATACTCAAGTAAGTTATATAAAAATTGTATCGGACACAATTTCTATGGTACACTAATAGATAGAACGCTTAAAATAAAGTGTAAGGGATTAAGTGTCAAGATTGAAAACTTAAAATTTAAGACTTCAAGTTTAGACCAATTTTAAGTTTTACAAGAATAACATTTCTACAGATTTTTGGCCATGCTCATTCTTAAATCCACTATTATGGAAACATGTTCATGAGTAATTATTTTAAACGTAAAAAATGTAAATGCACTACACTTTGTAATACTTAGCAACCAAAATTTAAACTTAAAATTAATTTTGAGTACATCTTTCGCTGAATAATAGAGTAAAACTGTAATACTTGTATGAGAGTTGCTAAAAAATTAAAATAACTGTGTACAGCTCAAATTATTAATACTTTGTTTTAATAAATTTAAAGACATTGACACACCATGTTATTGATGTACAAAATATATTTTATTCCTCAAAATATTTTACACACTAAATGCGTGATTGAAATTTGTAAGGCTACTCATATCTTTAAATACGAAAACATAAACAGGTAATGAGAAAATAATATTGAAAGTCACATATCTCAGGTATAAACAGTTAAAACTAAAATATACATTTAGCTAAGCATTAATAGCCTAATGGCCAGGGCTGGAGACGTCAAGGGGGAATACCGGAAAACTCGACAACGACCCTTTGCATTATAAGAACTTCATATTTACCGTCTTCACTTTCAAACCATTCCCCCTCTCACAAAGCCTCCAGCCTAAGCAATTCTGCCGAGCCGTATATAGTAAACAAATTACATTCACAAACTTTGTAAAACAAGATTTGCCATAAGCGTGATCAACGGGCATCTTAAATTTTGACAGGAGAAAATCAAGAAAACACTCATCTGGAAAAATAATCATCTGGACTACCTTCTTAGCCCGAAATTGTCACTGATTACACACATCTCATAAACGTAAAGGTGCCTAGAAGAAACATCATCAACATCAATTTACACTAAGAAACACAACTGTATAATTTCATTACATATTTTTACAAGTCCATTCATTCACAATTTCTGGTGCAACATGCAGAATAGCTACAGATACAAGAAGAACTACAAAATTAAATGTCTACGCTACAAAATTTGTCTATTTAAACAGTACGATCTAAAACACAATAATTGCTCAAAAGTTAACATCACTCTAAGGTTGATTCAACTAAATATTATTCGGAACCAAAAGCAACAGACTATGTAATGTATAGCTACTTTACAATATTCACAAAAGACAATGAGTGAACGTGGTTATCTGATATCGCACAATTTGGCAGCACCTTCACACGTTAGTGTAGCTGAAAACAAAAGTGTACAAGAATGAACATGATTTCAAGTTAATAGTGACTATCTTGATGATTCAAATGAAACTATTACACTTTGTCTAGTTATTCCTGTAGAATTTTGGAAATATGCAGGTTAGCACAAATCGCTAGTGAGCTACCGCTCACACATCTGATGTTCCACTTTTAACACAGGGCTAATGTTTCAAACTACATTATAAATAGGAATTAGTCGCCACTCCATAAATGTTTCGCTTCAGAAATTAGATGTTAATATCTCAATGCTAATGAATCTATTGTAAATACTTGTTTATAATTTATATTGAGTACAGACTTTCCAATACGAAACTCTATTTTTAATGTCTTTTCCTTATAAAGTTACAGATTTACGAATTTGAGACAATTTCATTTATAATAGTTTTAAACTTTATCCTAAAGTTAAAATCAGAGCCTCCGATACATGTCTGGCACCTTACTAGCGTGACCTCTCAGAACGGTGAAAGCTTCATAAAATACACCCCACATAATTCTGCTCTGGTGGGGAATTTGACTTTTGGAACATTCCAAATGACGAAAGAACAGTTCTTTGAACCAAAAATTGGAAAAAATATCTCCACCTGGTATTATTCTTTAGAAAAATGTTCATATCATACATTTTTTAAACCAATAAATCTTTAAAAAAAAACTTATTCAGGTAGCAGTGAAGATGGCGGTGAAAACCTGCAGAGTATTGAGTACGGGCTGAATGGGAATTCCAGACCCGGAAATTATGTCATCAATTCTAGTCAACAAGTTCCACACCCGGACATCTTTTTGGGCGAGTAAAACCATTTATTTATATTTTTCCACATTTTAGGCTTGGATGTTGTATTATTTCCGCAGATAATGTATTGAAACGATCTTAATAAGAGGCTTAACGAAACTATTACGATAAAGCCTCATTAATTCTTCCCCTTGTTTCCTTACTTCGACAAAAAGGAAGTAAAACAATCATCCAATTGTTTAAAATGTTACCTCACCAATTTTTGTAAATTGGATATTTTGTTTATTAGTTTTTTTTAGAGAATATATATTACACGTTCAGAAACATCGATGCAATGATTTCCTATTTATCAATACCTCATCACTACCAAATAATTTCCAGATTACAAAATTTATATAGTTTATTTGATTATAAAAATCCATTGAAAATTAAAGCTGTCAGTTTTTTTAGCCAGATAACAAAAAGATCGTAAAAGTTGCACTTTGCATTACAAAAATAAGTGTTATACGATGGTAGAAAACCACTATATTACATATACTCCAAAGTTCGTGTGATACCCCAATATTCCGTGTATATATACTCCATCGACTCCATAAAGTTTAAGTACCTGTTTATGTCACCAAATAATCATTAACATTGGTGCCAAACTACCCACCTTGGAGAGTATTAATACACCACGCTTTTACTGTGGTGTAGCAAAATTCCAGCATGACTATTTAACCCTCGAACCGAAAGTATTTTTCTCTAACTGGCCAGCTATTACACGCAATTTGTTGACTTTTTTTATGTAATGTGAAAAACTTTGAACTAGAGAATACTACTGGTCAAAATATTAAAATGTCAAATTTTCTTTGACTCAGTTATAAAAACTGGTTGTAAAAACAAAAAGAGTGGGGATGTAACTAGGGGAGATAGGTATATAAATAATTTTAATATAGCCAAAATATTCTAAATTTTTTCTAATTACAACAATTATTGCATTATATGGCTTATAGTACATACAATGAAAATAGTACATAAACACATATTTTGTTGCCATAGAAACAGGAATTCGAACAAAATTATAACTTGTTATAATGCTCTTGAGTGCTTATTGTAACCAAAGAACAAGTTACTGCTCTTGAGTGCTTATTGTAACTAAAGAACAAGTTAATGCTCGTGAGTGCTTATTGTAACTAAAGAACAAGTAAACAAGATGAAGCACTGATGACAAAACCCTACCATTGGTTAACCCTTTTAGTGACAGGCCAAAAATTAAGTCATTTCCAAGAATACCGGGGATTTCCCAACCAGTACTACTGAAGGATTCCAGGCCTATTTCTGCCGTTTTGCAGTGTATTACTAAAAAATGGTTTTAATTTAAAAATTGAGATATTTTCTTAAATTTTTACATTTAACAAAAAAATAAATTTCCTCCTTAAAAACTGTAAAACAAATCTTATTTTTAAGTATAATTTTTTAATTAAAAAAATATTTATTTACAGTATATAATTTCTTCAGTTTCACATGACAAATAGAACAATGAAAAAAATATTTAACTGCAAAACATAATACCACTTGAAAGAGAAAATAAAGCTAAACACAAACAGATTAGTTTTGATTAATATTTTAAAAACTGTAAAAGTAATATGAAGTTTTTTTAGAATTCACTTTTTCACTACGTTTTCACTTTTTTTGAAATTTTTTACACTAAATTTCAAACTAAACAGCTGATTAATTTTAAAATATTGTCATAATTCTTTTCTTGTAATTTAGTTCATTATGATCGTTTATATACCAACAAATTTACAATACACTAAAAAAATGATCGTGGTAGAATTTCTTACGTGAATGTTTTCTGTATGTACGGACAAAATATTGTATAGCGCTAAAAGGGTTAAAGTACACAGACCAACAAACTGATCGTCATTGATTTTTGGCAACCATAACTCTCTTCATAATTATGTAATTGTGTGTTAATTAACATAAAGGAAAAAAGCAAGGCATTATGTTATTTAGTTGTTCCTGATTTTTCTAATGGTATGTAAATAATATGATTGTTAACCAGTATGCGTACTATAAAGTATAATAACTAATTATGCAAATCAACGGATGATCCATTAATCGTCAGTAACAAAACAACGTGACCAACGAAATATCCGCTGATTGGCAATTCAAAGGTTAAAACATTTGCTGTGACGCGGCTCGGTACGGTCAACACGTAAGTACAACAGGTATTGAGGAATGCAGGCGAATCAACACACCATATTTTTTTCGTTATTATAAGCCTGTATTATTACAGCTGAAACCATTTAACAACAATTGTTTTATAAAATATCACTTCCAAACAATTCAATACTCTTCCAATCCAACCAGCCACCTTCTTCCGATCTATTCCTGTAGGATCAACCCCCACCTCCGCAGTTACTCAGATACCCAATCACTACAAACCTCTCACCCGTATTAACTCTCCTAGATGCTTCCATGTTCTTAATCCCTCCATAAATACTGTAAATATTACACGAAATGAGCTTCAGTAGCAAAGTCAGATTAGTTTGAAGCAAAAACGAAAAAGCCTTGCAAAGATAGTGTTTTCAAGTCGAAATAAATAGGTGGAGGAATAAATCTAGTAGGTATCAGAGTTATAGATTATATTCAGTCATGATTACAAGAAGTCATTCTGTTATTTCTCCATGCACTTTGAGAACTTTTTATGTAACCACAGTAATATATTAGTTGAAAATCTCATACGATTTCGTTCATATAAAGATATGCTATTTGATAACTAAAAGTTAAACTTCAAATAAAAACCTTCAGTACATAAAAAAATCAACCTACAAAAGAAAATGTGGTGAGACATGAAAACTAAACCGATGAACTCAAAAACGCTCTGCAAGATCGTAAAGAAAGCAGTATGAAAACTGAAAAGGCAAGGTGTTAGTATTAGTATCGCATGCAATGTGATCGGTGAAAGCAACGGCAAATCGGATCACGGCACACTCAGCCCAGCTTATGTTCGAGGACTTACACGAGTCATAGAAGCCGTCGACTGCGTCTGTAGGAACAAAACAAATCAGCTTTATAGAGAGGTTAGACTTTATCAGTGGAGTTCCTTCTCCAGAGCACATGTCCTAGGTTTAAACAGAGTTTATAGTTATTATTACTTGGAAATTGTCTACCCCAGCCAGCCAGCACAGGTTATCCCATATTAGTCCTGTACATTATGTTAGTGCTAGTAACACTATATTACACATCTATTATGTTACATGACACTTCGGATATGTGTATGCCCTCGTTCTTACAAATAATGTGATCGATCCTTATAGCTTCGAAAAACTTAACTTCATCGAAAACTGTAACTTGACCAAAACTTGAATCACTACTATTATAGTACAAAGTAAATTACAGACTACTTTTTGAAAACTTCTATACAAAAAACATTGCATCTATATTAAAATTACAACTAATATCTAATTATTTAATAAAACTTCTACGCACTACAAAAAAAAACCTCAAAAATTATTGACCGTAAAAAATAATATACAATATTATGAGTTTTGAATCTAAAAATGAAGAATGACAAAACAATTTGATAAAAAGTATGTTAAAAAGAAGTATTTTATCAAAGTAAAAAATCTCAACAATTCTGAATCTAATATGAGGGTCATCCAATCAACCCACTGTTACTTGCATGGTATAATCTACCTTTTTATTCCTGCGAATTTCAAAAATTCTGTTTAATTTTTTTTAACTCACACTAAAGCGCAAATGAGTTTTCTGATTCTACACACCTTCAGGATATCAGAATCTCTAATTAGAGCAGTTGCACATTTCGTCCAACAGAGTATTAATTTCGTTTTTGAGAAAAGACACAATATACTCTACAGTTAGTCACATTTAAGTAATGCCGGATTAAGATATCAATAGCAAATCCACATAACTTGAACTGAAATTAATGTACAAACATAA
Source organism: Homalodisca vitripennis (assembly GCF_021130785.1). NCBI lineage: Eukaryota > Metazoa > Arthropoda > Insecta > Hemiptera > Cicadellidae > Homalodisca > Homalodisca vitripennis. The sequence goes on from NC_060213.1 coordinate 135,547,536, forward strand.
AAACTTTAATTTTGATGATGTTGATTTGATTTTGGTTTTTACCAAATCACAGTTAGAAAAATAAAGTATCCATCAAAATGTATTTTTGACGGGAGGGAAACAACTAAATTATTTTTTAATCCATTGATTTTTGTAAATAAAATATATAATTTAGAGTTGAAAGTGATACGCACTGAGGACACCATAATTTGGAACATTTCAAACAAAGTTACGGCTTATTCAAAATAATAATAATAAACTTATTTATTGTGTTCTTACATGTAAAGTTACTTAAATGGAGACATTAATTTAGTCACTGAGAAGTCAATGATAAAAATGTAATCAAAATTAAATATGATAATTATAAGAAAATTTGTTTTAAACAAATACTATATACACTGATTCCACTTCTGTTATTGCATCAACACTAAAGACTGACTAATCCAAAATTTTGAAAAAAGGTAAAAAGGTGGCAGGCAGTTCTATAACGAATGATGTGTTCATGGTTATGTGTGGTTACTTCATAATACTCGTTAAAGACAATTCATGCTGAGGAGAACTAAAACATTACTTGTGATTTCAGATTACTTATTTTTTGAATTTACTAAAATAGACAGAAAATAATTTCATGATTAAAACTGCACATAAATTAATTTGCAAATTCACACTGTAAAAAAAAGGTGTTTATCTTGAATACTTTTGATAATTAATGGTGTTTAAAATATTCTTTTTCATTTTGTTCCATGAAGATCACGGAATTTTGCCTCTAGTGTGTATACGAAAACTTTGCTAACAATAATCTACAACACAAATCTGATTCAGCGTTGTTACTTAGTTACAATTCTACGTTTAACTAATCTAGGAGAGCAGAAATAACTCACACTGGTTGTTCCGAGACTGTACTGAGAAGATCAGTTCCATCACCTGTGGCTACATATGTACAGTAGAGTACTGCTGGGTACAGTACCGAATGCTACTACTCACTACGTGTGGTCTAACACTACACTCTCACCTTTCCTCAGAGTGTACAAACATTTTACAGTCTCATTTTGGAACCGTTAACTTTCACAGTTCAACATCCATTTACGTAAACACTTTAATATCATCAAAAAACAATTTTACTTTACTTTTAACAGAATTTAAAACTTGTACAACAACAAAATTTGGTTTTAACTCAAAACAGACCCATAAATACTCCTCTCTCAATCTATGAAATTAATTGTTAATAAATTTATTAATTAAAAGTGGCACAATTAAAAATGTATCGCATAGTAAAATTATTTTTGGTAAAAACTAAAGGAAAATAAAAAAAAATGTTTTAAGCAAACTGTTTGACTTATACAACCAAACAGAGTTTCGAGTTATATATTTCCTGGAGCGGTCTTGAAATATCAAAGCCCTATACATTTTCACAAACTTCATTAAACTGTATAAGTGGCAAGTAAAGAGTGGGAGATATTTCAAAAGTGGTGCTCCTCTCAAAGACTTGATTATCAAGTTTAACTGAGTTTTTGCAACCACGACCGTGAGGACCCCAACTCACTTCTCTTGCCGTCGGTGATGACCTGCTCGCAGTCGTCGGTCCATGTGGTCAGCGGACACTTCCACAGCGCCCCCGACCTGTTGGTGCCGGGCTGTAGATTCTGTCCCAGCGGAGCCCCCACCAGCAACCTGCGCAACAACAAACACTCAACACCGCTGCAATAACAATTCCATACACATATTATTGAGACACATGTAATATATTTACTTTCAATCAACAATATGCACTGTGCTGTTTATTGTATATTCATAAAAACCTGTACAGATATGAATTTAATGAATATTCCCGAAATACACGCTTGTCTTCTAAACTCACAATTAAAACTGAAAACCTGCACAAGGAAATGGCTAAAAAACAGTTTGCTTCTGCAGGAGTTTAAATATTTAATAATTTTACTATACCCATATTTGTTGGTGTAGTTGTAACAATATTTATTATGTTTTGTTTTAAAATGGTGTATTTACTAGTGTTAAATTGTTATTGCATTATTAGTTATAAAAAGTAATTTAATTATAGAGTAAACGTTTTCCTGGGATAACATGGTGGGATTACTGCACTGTATAGTAGCCATATGACAGTATTTGAAAAAGTGTATTAATAATGTATGTTTTTCAGAATCCCGCACGTGCCATGTAAGGCACATGGGATCATGTATAAAGTAAAAAATTGTTAATAAATAAACGTATTTGAACTGTGAACTTGTCTTTGTCTAATCTGCTTATATATCATTTTACTTTGAAACTAATAAAGCTAAAAGCATTTAGTTACCGAACTGTAATATTACACTGATAAAGGTATGCATACGGTAGGCGAGTCACGAGAAGACCCCTAGCGTCTTTGCATACCGGCAAATTCAAGGCACTAATCACCTATCTTGAGACTCTAACTATACTTGTGTGCACTAAATTAGCAGACGTAATTACTGACTCAAGTGCCTACAAAATAAGGTGATACCGCTACAATACACAGCTGCACTGAGTACAGGGGTCATCTCGTGACTCGCCTACAGTATAACGCTTTCTTATAAGTGTTAAAGAACACATTATTAACTGTCCATCTACACATGAATCTCATAATTGTCCTAAAAGAACAAACCAATGTTACAATTTCTATCATTTAAACTATTAAATACCAAACATTTTTGATTAAAATAAATTATTTAATAAGTTGCCAGAAAAAGCAAGGTTTATACCTCTAATAAAATATAAAACAGTTGTCAAAAGATGGTTTAAATGAAATGTTTAATCATTGCATTGAGAATGTTTCGGCTTGTGATGCCACAACATTAATTTTATACATTCTATTTGAATTTATTAGTAATTTATCTGGTTATTATTATTAACGGGTATTTAGCTTTATAAAATGTACCTAGATGTATTAATTTTTTTCTGTATCTGTAGGTATATGTTCAGTTTTTTATAATTCTGATGACTCAATCCCATAGTTGTATTTGACTAGACTAACAAACGTATTGAGTAGGGAAGCCAAATTTCAGAGCACAAAATTTCGGTTTACCAAGGAGTGCTGACAATCATCAACACCACACGAGAAGTGCTAATGACTGACATCTGTCAACGCAAAGAACTTCTCTCTTCACTAAGAAAGAAGCTCTCTTCCACTGATGCAAGATTACCCAGCTCATTCCTCACAACATCAACAGTGGGAGTAACACCACTTCACCAACTTTTCAACATCTTCAAGAAATACTAGTGGTGACCTTCAACTGCATTAATTTACAAAGAGCAACGTCTTTACAGAGCAATATTTTAGGGAATATTTCGCTAATTAAACTAAGAAATATATGCACAGATTGAAGAAATATGTTTTGCAATTATCTTTCAATACTGTGTGTTAGTGTTCAGAAGCCCAAGCAATTTTATTATGTAACAAATTTTGTAAAATAATCACAACAAATAGAAACTGAAATCAAAATATAATTGTTAAGAGTACGATAATTTGTCAATTTCTCACCTATTTACACTTTTTTATACACAAAGTACAAAACAACACGTATTTACAATCAGTAATTTGCTGTCGTCCACGAATAGATGAGGCAGACTCATGGTGATGCACAAAGCACAATCAAATTAAGATTTCCAAAACTAAGCTAATTTGTTAATTAGGCTATGAATCTACTGGTTTTCATGTAAGTAGTACAACAATAAACATGTTTCTGCGATTTGTAACTCCCGTACGATAATTAATGATGCAGCACGTCTTCGCAGATTCGATTGTCGAATCCCACCAACTGATTATTTGTTGGACTAGCGATTAAACTTCAACACATGCTAGTTATAATCATTATGCCACTAAAACTGATATTTTACAAAACAGAAAATTTCTGAATGTTTTAGTGGGAAAGAATTTTAATCTGTTTAAGAACAGTGTCCTTACGGTGTGAATGAGTAATACTGAGCAAAACAAATCGTTTTTTTTTTGTCTGAATGTTAGTGGCAACACTTGCTCATCCGTCTGTCTGGCACGATATTTCAGGAACGACAACTCCTAGCTTGTTGTAATAACTACAGTTCAGAAGTTCACTGTGTTGTAATGATATTCAATCTCTAATGTTTATGTTCAAATATTAATATTTTACTTAGCATTTATTATAGATTATACTGAATTGTTTATTCATATGCCTTACAAAATACATTGATTAGGCTAATACAAACAGGGTGCGAATTGAAAATTTAATTGACCCCCTCACCTTCACTTGGAAATATTTTTACCCTCCAAAAAGTCCCAAAAGGTATTTCTATAGGTATGGTGAAGATTTTACATCAATATTTCAATCCGTTTGGAATATATCCAGGTGTATCAGGATTTAATTTACACCCTGTATAACTAAGTATATTATTAAAATTTTGAAACCACCAATAACTTTCTACATACTCAATGATACCTAACTAATTACAATTTAATTTATTCTCAACGTTTTACGATACTGATACGTCATCTACTGTACGGCATTTCCTATAATTTGGGATTCAAATAAAAAGAAAAAAAAGGATAAACATAAATGTAATAATTTATGATACTCAGAGCACGTGATCACTCCGGCCAGACGTTGCAATGGAGTTTAATTGACTTCTGATCAATCTTATGACCTTTGATCAGAGGCTCGCTAGTAAACAGCTGTATTAAGATGGTTATATGTGCCTAAACAGTACCATATATTTTAAAGTAAAAGTAAAGTATTTGTTAACTTATGTTTTATCATAAAAAGTTGGTAACTGTCTTAAACCACTGAGGACTGAAAATTCAAATTTAACATTAAAGATTCGTGTTAAAAAGAATAAAAACTGCAAATAAACAACATACACTTCATATATTGCAGTTATACTTAAAATAAAGGAAATAAATTAAAATAACAACTTGTTCCAGACATTCAATGTGATTATCTATTTACCGTTTTCATAAAGAAAAGACAGTAGTAGGCTACTAAAAGATATTCCATAATTTGAAATATCTAACAAATTTAAAAATCATGTATTGTAGGCCACTTTTTTTCCTTTTAAATATCTACTGTATTTAGAAGACGATCTCTCTACATTACTAAACAATCAGAAATAACACTGTACAAAAACTATGACAGATGAATAATTGCAACATGATGAGTTGACATGTCATGATCAACAAAACCAAACTACTAACTACATACAACACCAACACATGTTCCTGTTCTCCACAAATGGTTCACACCACATCTCCGTGCATTGGAGTGCCAGACCACCTGTGTGTCTGTCCGTCTGTCTGTCAGCCAAAGTGTTGTACTCAAAAGGCCCACTGACGGTGATCGCTCCCTTTGCTGGTCTTTGGGCGTTTTACATACAATGGACTCCCACTTCGCGTCCTTTAATACTCGGTTAAAAGGATTATTTTACATCTCAATCCTCACCGAGCCCAGATAATAATAGTAGGTGTGGCCAACTTCCACAACTGGCCCTCTCTACAATCATTCTGCCTACTAATTTGAACAGATTTAAAACACTGAATGCAGCAAAACAAATTCCAAACTGTATTAGGCCTATTCCATCTAAACGAAAAATTCTAACTGCCATTACTCGGAAAAACTGATCAGTACAAGAGGTAAAATGTACAGACAGTTAGTTTTACATAGGCTATATGTAATTAGTAAAGCCTCGCACTATAAAACACTCCCACAATACCAGGAATAAAAATGCTGCATCTATTAATTTTAATAGATTGAGGAAAACTCTTGAAAGCCATTCTGTTATTGCACTGAGGGTGTACAACCATTTGTTTATCCTTAGTCCTGAAGTACAATAAAAAACATATTTTTGAATAAATATTAACTTACTTATGGCTGTTAAATAACCCATTTTATGCACTGGACGAGTTCTTCCTGACTAAAAAACATTTTACTTTAAATTCCCCAATGTCACTGGCTGAATTTGAGTATTGTGGTTTATGTTTGCGTAACATAAGATATAATTAATCTAAGATTTATAACTGATGGCTATATTTATATTGAAAGCTGTACAGTAATGAGACTTTGTCAATGATCTTTATTTTATGGCAATAAAAAAATGTTGATTGGTTGATATTATAAAATATATGTAGATAAAGGGAAAATTCATTCTTTTAACTCTCAGCTGCATAACTTAGCACCTTTTGTGCCATAAAAGCCTAAATTCCATACCTGAATTCCACACCTTTTAGTGTGGGATTATAACTTGAACTGCAACTTCTATAAAAATAGTTGCAGTAAAATAGTGACTCCCCCAGTCCCGCCCACAGACTCAGACTAGGCGGCCTGTTTGTCTAAGATAAGCTGAAACAGATAACAGGCTATTCCAGGCCAAACTATCTAACCAGCTAGGTTCCACCATTACACCAGTGCAGAGTCTACTCATTTTCTAAGAGTTTAGTTAGAACACACCAAATGTCGAAGATGGAGCAACATTAAATACTATCAGTATTGGTTCTTGTGATTTTCAATGTACGTAGTGGTTGAATTAACAGCAAATATTTCTGTGTTTAAAGACTCTATAAAAGATTTTTCAGTATTTATTTTTTTGTGTTTTAGAATTTTACAGAAACTATTATATAGGCCTATTATAAAAAGATACTTATCTTTTAAAGATTACAAACATTGTCATTTCCTTATCTCAAATATTGAATCATCATCTTAACTGGTATAAAAAAAAAACTTTTAAATTGAATCCCAAAATGAGACTAACTTTGAAATGTAGGTATGAACTAGGGCTTTAATTTGTGATGCAATACCTACTTATAATAACAATAACCGGTGATGGTTTGGTGTTTGTAAGACTTAATGGTTAAATAAATTCACAGGCGAATTTGACAAGAGAGAATGCTTCGAGAGAACAAAAATGAACTATATTGGTTCTGTAAACATACAACTAAACAAAAATATTTTCTTCACCTGAAATGGTTAAAAATCTACAAACTTCCTCCCCTCCCACAAAAAAAATAATAATAATAATAATAACGATTAGGACTACACTAAACATTATTATTTAACTTATTTAATTCTTTGACCTGTTCCATACAATTCATTCTTTTGGGATATTTACATTTCTGTTAATAATTAACTACATTAACACAAAACACTGTAGTGGTGGTGAGACAGAAAAGAGTAAACTCATGCTCATATCACAGAGAAACTAACTAATATAATCCTTTGTCTGTGCTCATATGAACTGAATTCTCGGTTAGCTAATTTATTCTCTACATCAATCACTTTCTGATGAAAACTTGTACCTCACATAAGTACAATGTGCTTTTTCAAAATATTCACTGTTAAAATAACCAAGATTATTTTACTATATCATAGAAATTCAGGATATTCTGGTCACAATATAGGACTCTGGAACATACTTTAAAATCAGAACAGTTTGGATTTATTCAAGGTGTCATTCTTTTATTTTTTTCTACTTATAGAACTATTTTTCTAGAAGTCGTCAGTGTAACAATAATAATAGTGGGCAGTACTGCGGAAGTTCACAATCTCTACTCTTTCAGCTACAAACCTTTGCACTTTAACATCACAAATTTAATTTAGCGTAACAAACAAGAAAAAAAAGAAAAAACAAGGAAAGAGGAAGAAGACCAAGAGGAAGACCGAGAGGAAGATGGGAGGACCAAGTGTGGAAAGACATAGAGAGAAGGGGACTACAGAAAATGCAGGTGGAGGAAGAGGAGACCTGGAATGACAGACAAAAGTGGAGGAGGCTGTGTACGACGACCCACGATAACGGAAACGTCAGATGATGATGATGAAACAAGAAAAAATACTTAATTAAAAATGCTTGTTAAAACCTTTCTTTACAATGCAAGTATTCAGAAGCTAGCGATTAAATACATTTACAAATAAAGAATCTCAAATAATAAGATAATAATAATAAGTCTATTTTATTTAGTGAAATACTAAAAAAATGTTGGCTTTCTTAAATGATTATAATAAACCTCCAAGAGCTCATTGTCTAAAATCTTTTATGACTTTAACATTACTTGACATTTCAAAATTAAATAACGTTAAACAGATTGTGATTACATTCCCATACAAATTTCTAGCAATTTCTTTGTCTGTATTCAAGGTTAAGTTCAAAAGAATCCATAAACAACAATTTAACGTTTATTAAACAACAGTATTGGTAAACTGGCATAATGTATTAAACACAAGATTGAGAAAGTTTTATCACATAAATGTTGGTTTTAAGACACTTGCGGGCTTATCACTTTACTAGGAACTGACCGTTATCATCAGAGCTGTTTCCTTCTGGAGAAAAGCAACAAAGAGTTTATCACTAGTCTGAGGTCTCTACCAATGACTCACAATGAGAGATGTGCCGAGAACGCATTCCATCACATTCAATCTTTGATTAGTCTGTACACGAATGACTAATATGTCTGCTGAAAACATGTGTCATCGCTCTGGATCTGAATAAGGGGAAGGCACAACATTCTTCTACACATGGTGGTCCACATGTTTGATTTGTTAATGAAACTATTCACTTAACAAAAACTTTACAATGTAAGGAAATATAACATTACATCTGTAAAAAACTTACCTTTCATCCTTTTATAGGAGTAAATGATATATCAGGTCATCAAAATGTATGTAAACTAAAGATAATTCTCATGACTTGTAACGGTTTTTCAATAAACAGCATGACAGCAGTGACATAACTAGGACTTCGTTTTGGGGGGAGGGGGGAATGAATATAATTGAAGAGCATACCACACAAAGGGGAGGGGGAATGTACAATAAATCTTAATAATTTTCATTTAAATACAATAGGATTCATTCAAAGTAAAAAATTTAACTACTGTATACCAAACACGTTAAATTGCTGTTATACATATATTTGTTTTAAACGTATTAATGGCACCGGTACTGGCGTATTTCATAAGACAGTGAGATCATATATTACCAAATCCTACCTCTATTACAAATATCAAACAAAGAGTAAATTTGTAAAATGATATATTCTGAACTTTCACAATTTAATACTTATTAAACAAGCAACCAGACCCTCCCTCCCAAGTACTAAAATATAAATAATAAAACTTCTTTAAAAAAACTTCTAGTAAAAGAGTATACATACTTGAATATAAATCGTGTTTATACTTCATGCATTTTTAGTTTTACAACGTGAATAGAAACAAATATGTTAATTTGGATGCAAAGCATTGCAATGCTAAAGAAAAGTGTTGCTCTATTTGTGAGTGTTGATGAACAAGCCAATACACTAGTACTGGCTAAACGTCATATATAAACTAGGTAGTTGTTATGTTATTAACTCCACTTATAGGGTTATCTATATATATTAATGTAATGAAAGTAACTAAAACCCTTTTACGTAAGTTACTTTTACATAAGTACTTATGTGAAAGGGTTTTAGTTACTTTCATTACATTAATATAAACTAGGTAGTTTATTTACCCTATATAAAGCACCATAACAAAGGTGTATTTGGTAAATTCCATATAAAGTGTAAGTAAAAAAAATGTACTTTACCATGTACACCTTCGTGCGTTCGTCCCTAAGGCACTCGCTTACAGGACAACACTATTGCTGCCAATAAAGCATTTTTATGGCAAAAACACGAATTTAGAGTAATGGCTGATGATGATGATTATGAAAATGGAGAAGAAATATTGCAACTCCGTGTTGCAGCACTAAAGTCAGCATTCATAAAGAAGCATGAGGAACGTAAAAAAGAGGACTTATTGTAAAAAAAAGGAAGCGGGAAGTAGTGGTAATGTAGATGATTTTGTTATTCCAAGTTTAAGAGGCCACGAGGTTCTTCTCTCAGAAAACAGTATGACTTCTAAACAAAGTGAACTTGAATGTCCTAGGTCACCAGAGACTGTTCAAGGTGAAGAGGACATAGAAATCGATTTTGATTCAATTGGGGATATCATAGAAAATAATAATATCCAAAAGACACCACAAATGATCAGTGATTCTACTACTTGCAAGCCTCCCTTATCCAACTGTGATACTATGGCTGATGTTTCATCTCAAGAATTTTGTAGAAATACTTATTTTTCTAGTTTTAAAATTATGACATTAACTTGTATCATGTTTCAACATTTAGTTTATATTAGAGAAAATGTTTATGTTTTTACTTCACACGAGTCTTTACATAATTATAACACTAAATTTGGACCAAATCTTTTAACACTCAATGTAAGAGTGGCTAGACATGTAATAGATACAATTGTCAGCAATTTAGAATACTCAAAACGTCACAGTAGTGTAAGGGATTTGCTCACAAATAAGTTCAAGCTAGTTATTTTAACTTGATTAAAACTCAAAGCCTTCAATTGTTAAGTACCGTTATATGAAAAGTAATACGCTTGACTTGTCTAAAGAAGTTACGTACACATTCTAATATTTATTTTAATCTTAATATAATATCATGATTGTAATAAAGGATTATTTAAATCTAATTATCATGTACAGTAATTGTAAATTATTTTTACAAAGCGTTATTTAATGACCAATAAATATTCTTGATTTCAAGACTGTAAATCGTTTTATAAGACGACATAAAACTCCTTTGACAGTGACTGAATGCAGCTGTGACACCTGAATCTATGTCACTGTCGACAGTTAAGTGATGAGGAGATTCTGGTGAATACAAGTCAGATGTAGACATGACATCAGAGATTTGTTTACAGCTGACTCATGGCAATGTCCTCTGTCTCTACTGACTCCACTCTCGCACACTCACTTAGTCGACAAAACTCTCAACTCTCGTTTGCCACCTTATCTTTTATCTCTGTTCACTGCAGTGCGATAAATATAATCTTTATTGAAAGGATTCAGCTTTGACTCATATCTTTAGAGCAGTAAAAATAAATATACCATTACCACCATGGAATGTGAAATTATTTTACACAGAAAAATTTTATTCATATGGGGCAGTATGACTTTACAATGATTAGATTAAATTTAAGAAATAAAAGATTTGATAAAGAGTTAAATGACTCACTACAATAAATCATTCTAGTCATCAAAGATTTTTCTGCCCGTATAAATTTGTTTCTTTGTTTAAAATTTTGAGAGTAAAGAAACATAAATATAGCATTTTAACATTAAATACATTTATAATAAAGGTTTATCAACGTTCGCTATTTTTGATAAATAAATTTAAGCAAATTAACAGAATAATTAATAATTCTACACGAGGAAATATTGTCAAAATTTAAACCAAAGTAGAATTTTGAATAGATTTTTTTTAACTCTTAACTTGAAAGTTATTTTTTAATCTGATGTTGTATCTAGGAAACACTCTAGTGTGAACCAATCCGAGGACATTTTAAGATGGGAAGTTTAATATTCTCATAGTAAAAAACAAGCCACCGATAATACACAATCACTCAAAAAATGTTTTCATAATTTTTTTAACATTTTGGGCATTGCATATTGTTGGTTAGCTAGTGACTGACAAACCAATTTGGAAATAAAAAGACATCTTCAACTCTGTACTTGCATCAACAGAATAAAATGTGTACATCATGATGTTTAATGCGTGGTGTAAAAATGAAAAGTATGCGTAATAGTAATTGATGGAAGGTATAATTATGTTATGTTTAGAGAGGTTGTATCAAACTCTGCAATTGCCAAGCCAACATGGATAGGCCACTCACCCATTCTTTGTTTAAACATAGTTACAATGTGCTTCTACAACATTTGTTCAAAGATTTCTGTAAAAAGGTTATGGTCACAGACAGAATTTGAACCTGCACTATCTCAACTCATATCCAAAGTCCAAAAAATGTGTGGCTATTGACTCTTTCCTATCCTAAAAAATAATAAAAAACAAAAAGGCATATGATGCTTATTCTACCTCGGTAATAAAGGCATTTTTCAACACATGTGTTTTGTACCACTTTAAATACAGTTATAAGCTGAGCCATCAGTCGGCTAAAATTAATAATTATTTTATTTTAGTTCCACAAAATCAAAATTATAATTTTGCAGTAACAAATGCCACATTTTATTGTTTATTTTTGGTTACAAGTTTTGGGAGATGTATCGTTTTAAAGATATGAATTTTATGTACCAACTTCTTTTCAGCCTTGTTTGATTCTATTATTGGTTAATCAATCGCAATTTTTTTTCAAAACATTTGATTTTGAAAAAGCGCAAACACTACTTCAGAAAACTCCAGAGGAAACAATTGGACTCATGCATGTTGCACTTTTTACATGTTGAAAACTTAATAACTACTAACCATAAGGGCATGAAGGGCCAACGTTCATATAATTCTCAAGGGCGCTTCAGGAGAGACAGCTCAAGTTCATGTTACCACTTCGGTTGCCAACACCCCAAGGTTACCAACAACAGCAGTCTGTCTGCTGAATGTGGGCCACACACATGGCAAAAAATGTGTACATCATTTTCAACGCAACAACGATATTCAAAACTTAAACAATTTTTAGTTGAAAATTCATTACTGATCATAGAAATTTGCAAAGGATTGTGAATTAACTACAACTATATGTGCAACGACAAAACCTGAATCATTTCTAATGATGATAATGTTTTTTGTAACACATAATGATAAGAAATGTATGTAATAATTTCGACTCCTTCATAATGAAAAAGAACAACAAACTAAAGACAGAACTGAAATGATATGAAGAGAGAAAACAATGAATTAATCATGGAATATGTGAATAACTGCTTCAAGGTTAAAAGCCTTCAAGTGTTGTTCATAACAATTATTAAACAAAGTAAATATGACTGGAAATGCTATTACTTCTTTTCAACAACCTCTATTCTGCAATAGTTTTTTGTTACTAATTTTACAAATAAAAACTAACAGGAGTGAAAACAATATTTTACCAAGGTTGACAAATAGACTGAAAGATAATCTTCTAATGAAGTTCTTAACAATTATTTTTTGCACAATTTATTATGTTTAGACCACAACAAAATTTTAAGAATATTAAAAATTAATATATTTCTCAAGTAAAAGTAGAGAACTAGAGGTGTAAAACTTTAAGAAAGCTATATGTACATTACTTAATTTATAAACAAATACTCCAATAAATATGAATAATTATTATTAAAGCATTTGTTTATAAATTAAATATTTGATTTCAATAAGAAGCTGGTAGAAAATATGTGTGTGTGTGTGTGTTTTATTTAAATACTTGAGGATAAAATTAATTTTATTTTGAAAACTCATTAGGAAGAAGATTAGAGCTGGTCTAAATGTTATTTGAATCATTTCAGAATGGTTTTATATTGATTCAAATTATTTTACACAGGAAAATAAAAAGAAATAAAAATAAAATATGTATTAAGGCATTAATTTAATTTAATTTAATGTTGTTAATTTATCCATAATATATACAATAAATTCCACAAGTTTTTTAGCAATAGAATATTGTTTAAGATGTTCAGTTAATACAGATTTATATGTTATAGAAAGTATATTAATTATATCTATAAGAATTTATTAAATTTTTGTCTTTACAAATTTGTGTTCATATGCACTCACGCACACAAACATGCATTTATGCTTTTCTAAAATAATGTATTATTATAAACTAATCTGTTTTAAATAATTGATTTTATCATTAAATCGTAAATTACATAAGTTCAACTGTAGAAGTTGATGAAAGAAGCACATTCAAAACTGTATTCCTGTAAACTTGAAAGAACATTTTTTGAAAAAACAAGCAGTGACACCAGTAGTTTTTAACTCTACAAAAGGTAGAAATAATTTTAACACTACTTCTCTTGTAAATAAACGTAATGTTTCAAAAACAAATTCAGTACTTAGTTAATTAATCGAGCGTGGTAGAATTGAAAACAACACGAGAAATAGGGTGAATCATTTAATTAAATTAAGCGCGCACATTCTACATTAGATCTCTCCAACACAAAGCCGTGTGTGTGCTGGATAGCTAGAATCGTGAAGAATTAAACTCTACTTTAGAAATGACAAATGTGCTGTGGTTGTAAACAGAAAAGTTATTATTGGCCAAGCTAAATTTAAGACCATCCATTCCTGGTGTCAAACATCAACATTGGTAAGTCAGCTGTATAGGTGATGAAGGGTGGAGTTCGGGAAAAGTGAGAGTACCTGGCGTATCGATTACAACGCATTACAGTTGTCTAAGGGAGCCTCCCCCCACCCACCCCCGCAAGACAATGGTCAATTTGACTAATTTGATGGCCCGCTGCTATTATTGGACTCTAGTCTCGTGCTGTCTCTCTAGTCTCCTCGCACACTTCAACTCGTCTCCCGATTTAACAGCTGACCTGGCACACATTCTATCACCCCCTCCCCGCCCCCAACATCACATTCTCTAATATTATAAGTATTAAGTATGTAACCAAAAATGTACACATAAATATTAAATTATATTACAAATTACATAAAATATGTCTTATTATTTAAGAAGATTACAGGTTGTATTTCTAAAAAAAGAGATATATAGAGAAATTTACTAACAATTCTTATAACACGATTTTAAATTACAACCACGATTTTATTTGTGACAATTAAATTAAACACTTTTATTACTGAACTTATTTTTCTACTACATAATTCTGGTTCATTCACGGGCTTTCACTATTGATTAAAAATTAGAACAATACCTAATTTCTTGTTAGTTTAATTTATACAGATTAGAAGTACGCTACACCACATGTCATAACAGGCATCGCTGATGTTACATGTAAAATTTCTAATGAATAGCTCATTTCCTAAATATGAAATGACGCACCATAGAACTCATTCTTGTAGAAATGAAGTTTCATAACAAATTTAAAATCTACATATGCAATCTTTTTCAACATATCTTGTCATATGATACATTCACATTTTTCCATACAATTTGGTTTCATATCAATGTTTAAAATAATAAAATTATATAAAATTCACTACAAAATGATGTATGTGTGGGGATAGTACACTACACGTGTTGCTACGTTACATGTTTGAAACTCTTATGAGGGTACTGAGTTTGTTAAAAAATGTATTTATTCTTTATTTTCACGTTGCCATCACGGTTATCCATAAAAACAATGTAAAAATATTCGCTAACACTCAGCCAAATCTTATGTAGTGATATGCACCATCATCGAACTCAGTGTTCCTCATACATAAGTGAAGCTTTATACACCATTTCAAGTCTATATGTCAGTTCGTTTTTGAAATATCGTTTGGACAGACAGACAGACAGCAATGACATTTTTCCAGCGATACTTTTTGCTAAAGCTCAGCCAATAAATGTTGACTACTATCATGTTGTTAGTCTTTATCTTTATTAGGAAAGACGAACATAATAACATGTACTTATGATTACTGGTTTTTACATTTCTATTTACATGTTGCTTTGTGTAAATCTAAATATTTAGTACACATCTAAAATTTGTTTGTATATGACTCCTAAAAATAAAACTATTAGTATAATTGCCACCCACGACATTTTCTACATTTTTATGATTTTAAATTTCAGATCGGTGTATCTTGTGAATTTCTCTGTAACTATATTTTATGGGGTAAGGGAATTGGGAACTTCATATCAATTATGAATATATTTATTGGCTGAGCATTAGCGAAGCCTAACATTCAAGGAGCTAGAAAAAATTCATTTCTGTCTGTTGCACAATATCTAAAAAATTAACAGACCTGTATACTTTATATTACGCATGGAAGCTTTATTTCTGTGTGAGGAACATCGAGTTTGATGATGGTGTCTATCACTCCGTGAGATTTTACTGAGTGTTTATATTTGTCTAATGGGTAAACAGTAATGGCAATGAGAAATACAGAATAAAAACATTTGTAAACAGACTGAGATAAATCATATGACTTTTTAACATATGATTATTTGGTTGGTAACACTTTCATTACTATCAATTGGGTCCTTAGATACTCCGTTGTATCCGTTTATTTGTATACAGACAAGGTAGAGTTCAATGATGATGCATGGGATTTGGCTGAGCGTTAACAAAGCCTATAACTCAGAGTGATAACTACAGATTTAATAGAACTATATCTCAAAATTTTGTATATTTGCTTACCTATCATAAAGGAGTCTAGTAAAATTTCTCTTCTGTCTATGTCTATCTGCCTATGTGTATGGTGGACATATCAAGAACAAATTAAGCTGTGGACTTGAAATTTTCCAAGTTACATCATTTCTACTTAGGCAATGTCGTGTTTGATTCCATATCCTTCCATGGAATTTGGCTAAGCCTTCACGTAGCCTAACTATCTAAAGGATATTTCGAGAGTGCTTTCATCTTTAGACTTCAAATTTCACATGAAACTTCATTTCTAATTAGGCAATGTCATGTTTGATTCCATGTCCTACCATGGAATTTGACTAACCTTCGCGTAGCCTAACTATCTAAAGGATATTTCGAGAGTGCTTTCATCTTTAGACTTCAAATTTCACATGAAACTTCATTTCTAATTAGGCAATGTCATGTTTGATTCCATGTCCTACCATGGAATTTGACTAACCTTCGCGTAGCCTAACTATCTAAAGGATATTTCGAGAGTGCTTTCATCTGTAGACTTCAAATTTAGCACGAAACTTCATTTCTACATAGACTATATGTATGGTGGACATATCAAGAACAAATTAAGCTGTGGACTTGACATTTTCCAAGTTACATCATTTCTACTTAGGCAATGTCGTGTTTGATTCCATATCCTTCCATGGAATTTGGCTAAGCCTTCACGTAGCCTAACTATCTAAAGGATATTTCGAGAGTGCTTTCATCTTTAGACTTCAAATTTCACATGAAACTTCATTTCTAATTAGGCAATGTCATGTTTGATTCCATGTCCTACCATGGAATTTGACTAACCTTCACGTAGCCTAACTATCTAAAGGATATTTCGAGAGTGCTTTCATCTGTAGACTTCAAATTTCACATGAAACTTCATTTCTAATTAGGCAATGTCATGTTTGATTCCATGTCCTACCATGGAATTTGACTAACCTTCGCGTAGCCTAACTATCTAAAGGATATTTCGAGAGTACTTTCATCTTTAGACTTCAAATTTCACATGAAACTTCATTTCTAATTAGGCAATGTCATGTTTGATTCCATGTCCTACCATGGAATTTGACTAACCTTCGTGTAGCCGAACTATCTAAAGGATATTTCGAGAGTACTTTCATCTTTAGACTTCAAATTTCACATGAAACTTCATTTCTAATTAGGCAATGTCATGTTTGATTCCATGTCCTACCATGGAATTTGACTAACCTTCGCGTAGCCTAACTATCTAAAGGATATTTCGAGAGTGCTTTCATCTGTAGACTTCAAATTTAGCACGAAACTTCATTTCTACATAGACAAGGCATGAGTTCAATGAAAGCGCATGTCCATCGAGAGATTTTACTGAGCGTCATTGAAAGAAGTCACTCAGTAGGCTGGCAGATTTTCTCTTCAGTTTACCTGGACGGTGTAAAATTTGTATTCTGTCTGTTTTTGTGTCTGTCCGCAGAAATTCTCGGGCATGAAATGAGGTATAGACTTCACACATTCCACGCAACTACAGAGAAGCATGTTACACAAAACGTGGTGTAGCGTACTCCTGCCTTGATTAATATATCTATTGGTATTAAATATGGTCCGTTAGGTAGTGTTGTATTTGAAATCAAACATTTTGTTTGTTTGTTAAACTGTATAACATATTGTGTGGAAGAGTAGACACATATTGTCTATTAACCCTGGAACTTGGCCTAATTAACCCATTTCTATTCAATCAATCAATCATTTATTGTCAGAACACAAAGTGTATAACAACGTCAACAGTTAAAGGATAACAACAATCCACACTAACGTATAATTATTAAATACAAATACATATTAAAGGTGAGGTGTTCTTTGTACCCTGTACATCGCTTCCTCCAATTAAGGCTGAACATTATTTTTAAGGCTTTCCTTGTAGAATTCCAATTTTGCTTCAATATATCTCCAAACAGAATAATCCAATAGTAAATTGGAGTGAATTAGACACTTTAAGGTTTGCATAAATTTGACATTCTCGTAAAAGGAAACAAGCCAATCTTCTTCAAGGCCACAACATCTATGACCATATTCAAATTAAAATTTTAATCCAATGTTGACAAAAGAATGGAGTTGTTTTGATTTCAGACATTAAAAGAACTGATATTCTTGAACTTTGATTTGTTGTATTTTTAACATTTAAAAAATTAGTTTCTTCATTATTTATAAGTAATTGTTGAGTATGAAATAATTGTTTTGAATTATTTGAGTTTATAAAAAACATACAATATTTTCACTTCTCCAGTCCTACCTTGGACATTTAAGGATCATAAAATAAATATAAATGGGTAATACTGCAGTTTTGATCTGATTTTGTAGAACTCCATATTTTACAAGGGAAGTGTTATTCCAAATTTTCTTATTGTACAATGGGATTTCTTAGTGTTGTACAACACTTTTTGTCGAACAAACACATCCTTATATAATTTCTTATAATAACTACATCAATGTATCAATGTGATTTATGCACCATTGATTTAAGGCAGAATTGAGCTATTAAAGTTATATTTTTTCCAAAAGAGACACATTTTTAGTTTTCCTGTTTGCCATCTTGCAACAACTAGATAAAATATCAAACTAATTTTACATATACAGTTTCCACTATTTAATAATTAAACAAAACACTGTAAATATTTTATTAGAACAATCAGTGTTAAACATATTATTTACATAAGATTATTATAAGCTAAACACCAGTCAAATAAAAATATGAAAAGGATTAATAATTTTTTATGTTAGTTAATAACATAAAAAAACTAATACAACAAAATCCGTACTGATTTAACAGATTTAAATTCCTATTTCTTTTTGAGACACAAGTTCTTTACAGTTATAAGGAAATACAAAAACATGGATTCTGGCCATATATATATATATATATATATAAACTTAATTTCTAAAGCGTAATCCAGAGCTATTTCTACATCACCTTTAATTTGGTTTATACTTTCGAGATAGCAATTTTGCAAAGTGTCTGATGAAGATAGCCTTGCTATTTAGAAGTCTAACATAATAGAGAGCTTGTTGCGAATTTTCAATACTGTAATTACAATACGAAACAAATATAATCACCATTTTTCAGATTGTTTCTGTTATGTTTGATACAACACTTTACGGCAATACAGAGGAAACTTGTTTGAACTCACTATACAATACATTTTTATCATCAGGTTTGAAGTTTCTAGTTGAGTTTCCTACAGACATCAGACATAATCTGTATTTCTCCATCTTCTTCTTTAAGCAATTAACATCATGTGATCTGTCGTTGGTTCGCTTCTTTATTGCTGCTTGAAACTGCACCAAAATATATTTCCCTCGCATAATTTTTACACAGTAACTGCTTTGGAACTTGTACTATCAACGTTAGTTTCTGCAAGGATTACTATTTGAATTGTCATCTGTCAGAATGAGTTTTTAACCCTTTGAGTGCCACGGCAAATTTTCCCAAGTCATACGCATAAATTGCCGGAGCATTTCCTTCTGTTTTGCAAGCGTGTGTGTGCAAAAAACTATATTAAAAAAACTATTCAACCGATTTGAATAATTTTTTTTTAGTTTGTGTGTTATAAAACAAGGTATTTTTTCCATATAATATTATAATTTTATTTTTATTTACACAAAAAGAATATAAGTTATAACAAAAAACTAAAAAATGAAAAAAAATAAATTTCAAGTTTGAACTAAAATTTTATTTATACAATATTTTTTTTAATGTAAATCATAAAAATAATTTCAATTCCCAAAAACAAATTTTGGTACTTTGGGATTATACCGACCACACCAGTATGAAGAACACAAAAATAGAAATTTATAGAAACAAACATGATAGAACGAAAAAAACAACTCTTCAATTACAAAATTACAAACTTACAAGCATTTCCAGGTATTGTGATCGGTATTGTTGTCGCTGTTATCTTATCTTTCTCGAGAATCCTGATTACGGCAGGCCGCGCGGCATCACGTGATTTGCACGGTACATCATTGCCTTTCCATTACAATTCAATTTATATTTCTGATTAGCCCCTCTAGAATTTGATATTTTACTGATAGGTACTATCTCGAGGGATGATGTTTTTCTTTCGTCGACATCAGCGCGGGGCAGCACCTTCGGTGCTGCCGAAGCCCGCGCTGATGGCCGGAGGCACTCGCATTTTGGGTGGCGGAATGTGATCAAGAATAAAAACAAGTTTTGAGTGTTTTTTTAATAAAAAGTTTAGTTTGGTAAATGTTTGTTTTTGTTGAATTTTTGTGTTTGGAGAAATGTAGAGGTAAAACACGGAAGTACAACAAAGCGATGCACCAGCTGAACGGGCGGCGAGACTCTGCAATCACGTTATCTACTAGACGCTCGACTTTGACCTCTGTCTGAGGATGGGGAGGTGTTTGCGATAAGACAATTCCTGTTTTATATTGACGAAATATTGTTCTACGCTAATCTAGTAATCAGTAGAAACGAAATGTGAAATAACGATTCATGTCTGGGTGTGGTCGGTATAATCCCAAAGTACCCAAATTTTTTTGCAAAATAGTAAAATTTTGCGTTTTTACAAAATGTACATATTTATGTTTAGATTTTCAATATGGTTATTATATCTTAAAACTTTCATTATTATTTATCACTTGATGGCAAATTTTATGATAAAAAAATTGATGTCACTTGATACAATCAACTCTAGAGTAAAAATAAAACAAATCAAAATACTAGCAACTAGTAAAAACTAGTCTTTTGACTGTATAAAAATGTAGCTAACTTTGTTTGAAATGGATATTTTTCTGGGACCAGACACTAATAAACAGATGCCCTTCTTGAAGAAGAAATTCTGAACGCAGTGATGTAGCCAACCTGTTTCCCAAACAAAATTGTTTGTGTCAATTGTACAAAACAAAATCCTGTTATTTTGCATTCTGTCGAAGTGGGCAAGCAGAAATCGCAAACGAACGTTTTTTATTGCTACTTTATAATTTTGTTGTGTAATTATTATTATTCAATAATAATAATACTTTAAATTAAACTGTGAAATGTCCTATTAATCTGATATACAATTTGTCCTACTTAAATCTGATGTTTGATAGCAAAGTTTGATTATAAAGATGGCTGCAAAAGACTAGTGACTAGTCGTTTCACACTGAAGAAACATTTTTAGGCGACTAAAAACTAGTCACTAGTCATTAGACAGATCCAGGGGTAATAGTTTTCAGACATTTTACATCGTTATATATTACGTAGACAAATTTTTGTATTATATAACAATGGCAAATGTCCCAAATCTATTAGATATTCTTCTATTTAAACTGTTCTATACCCTTAGTGACTGGATTTGTCATCTTAATTGATTGCTATGGTTTGTAAATATTAAACAATTAATTACAAAAATTCCAGGATTTTTCAGTTATCCAGTAGTTGATAGCTTTTCACTGGTATCAAATTATTTAGTTGGATGTTATTAATGGGGAACATAATTTTAAAATGCCAAATATTCTAATCGAAAATAGGTTGTTGTACTAAATTATACCAAATTCTAGCTTTAGCCTTCTTTAGGATAGAAATATAGTTACTCTAGTATGGTAAGGATCCATGTTTTTGCATTTCCTTATAACTACAAAGATTTTGTGTCTCAGAAAGCCATAGGAATTTTTATCTGTTAAATTCATGCAGATTTAGTTTTATTAATTGTGATGAATGTTATTAAACTACCTCTTTTAATATTTTTGTATTTAACACCCATGTTTAATAGGCTTTTGTGTTTGGTACTGACTATTCTAATATTTATAGTTTTTCTTTGATTATTAAATGGTGAGAATCAATATAAGTAAAATATTTTAGTTTAATACTTTATTTAGTTTTTTTTTTTTTTTTTTTCTTGAGGGCCAATTCAGATCTGCTGTAAAAAATCTCTAGGCCTAGTGAATATTCTTGTCCATTTATATAAAAAGTTAATAAGTAATAGAAAATGGGTCATACTAATTTTAGTATTCAACATTGTATATTTTTTTACCGTTCATGTAAACTATTACCCATTCACAAAAGAATATTTTATTAGCAAATAGATGAGGATAACAGTTCTGTATACAAACACAACCTCTTGATTGGACAAATGTATAACGTTTAAAGCTGAATTACACTGGACCCAAACAACCAAGCTGAGAAGAATATTGAAATTAAACCTTTATAGTTTTTAAGTACTTTCCACTACAAAAACCATAAATAATGTGAAGTGGGACTTGTAATCATTTATCGTAAAATAAAATTAAACAGCAAGGGTCCATTATTATTTATTTCCTTAATCCTTTGAGTTCTGTAACTATTTTGCTATATTATCCTATTATAAATTGCCAGCCTGATATTTTTATATCTGCTAGTTTTTGGAAAAATATAGTTGTTCAATAACACTGAACCTATTTTCATAATTGTTTTGCAATTTAATAAGGAATACATATTTTTCTGGTGAAAATAGAATACAATATACTTCCAATATGTTTTGGTTGGTACAAAATGTATTTTTTAAATTTTGTTCTTCATTTAAAATTGTCCATAAATACACGATCTTCACAAAAGGGTGTCACAAACTTCTATGGATAAGGAAGAAATGTCTCGTCTAGCCGCTAGCCACCATTTTGTACTTTTTATAAAAAAACTATTCTCTAAAACTAGCTAAGCTGAAGAAACCAAATTTGGTACATAGGTTTGAATAGATAAAAAGAAAATAAAAAAATTATTGTTTATTTTCAGTAATATTAACAAAATGACGTCTGTTGAAAATGTTCAAAGTACTAGACACTAACTACTTGAACTATTTCATTACAATTCCAATGATACTTGTCTCAATAAATTTATTCAATGTAAAAGCAAGAACGAGTAATTTAAAGGTGCGTATTCTGAGTAAAAAAATATGTAATATAACATATATATTCATGTACAATTGTATTAGCAACACTTATAAACTAAACTCTTATGTATACACCTAATTTTCTTAATTTATGCACAGAACTGATTTTGTTTTACAGCTTTATTATGGCTTTATAAATGTGTATAAGGTTTGTTTTTCTAAAACAAGATAAAATTTGACATAAATTATCTCACATTTACATTTTACTCGCAATAACTTGATTTTATAGGTAAGGTCCCACCCAAATTAAGGTATCTTTTTGCTTTTTTTAAAACATTTTTTAAATTAATATTTTATTATGGCCTACTTTAAATGCAAATATTATTCTTTGTTTAGTTCTGAACAAAAATATATAGCCTACATTTATATATATATTACTCCTACTTTATATTTTTAATAAATAAAAAAAAACCTTGCCTGAAGCTCTAAAACAGCTCGACACTACAGGATGAAATGACTGCCAGTTATAGGGTTAATAAGGGACCTACACATGTTATTTGATTATTATCATGAAATGATTCGTCATATAAACTTCAATTTATCTAATAATTGTATGCAACAAGAAGTATAATACATTAACAAGTATAGCCTGTTACAATAACAAAAGTAATTTTAAAATAGCATTAAAATAACAAAACCAACTTTATCATAATATATTAAGGCATACATAAGAGATATTTTACAATACTAACAGTTTGCCCGGATAGCAGTGAGCAAGCGGTTTTGGAAAATAGAGAAAAGGGTTTGCTCCAGAAAGGTGCTAAACAGTCTGCCAATATTATACTGACCATCACCAGAACTGCCACAATCTCATATCCATTACCATTTTCAAATTCTCCAAAAATGAGTTACATTTTGTTCTCAATTGTTTACATTTAACATAATTTTAATTTATTAATAAGTTGAAGTCATAGCCTATTTTAAATTAAATAAATTGTAATATCAAATTGTTTATTTTATAAAAACAATCGAAACATTCAACATAAACAACGGAATAACAAGTGTACCCAACAGTGTAAGCCTTCTTATTAGTCTACCCAATAAAAATAATTAACCTACATATCAAGGCTACTTAACCTAATTTAAGCCTTCCCCCTGCTTAATGAAAAGAGTAAGTGGTCATAAGTTATATTAGGCATATTTTTAAAATAAATAAATAAAAGTAGCCAGCTTTTTGTATTGTAATTTTAATAATTAAAGAGACACTCACCAACTATGTTCAATGGCATCATCTATTTCATTCACCGACTGATGTTCGGCCACAGAATAACCAAAGTATGTGTTTCCACCTCCTCGTTTTATCACAGGTAATCTTGTTTCTAAATTAAAGCCGAAGACCACGGTTACAAAAAACACTAAAGATAAAAATAAACTAAAAGCGTTATTACTCATTATAAAGTACATTAAATATCACTAACATTGAAACCGCCACTCCCACATACTACTGGATTCCACTGACTGACAATAAAAACATCCAGGCTTTTTTCTGCCCCCACTCGAACTCAGTCTCTTCTACCAACATCTACTCTCATAATAATGCCTCTTAAAAACACCATATCCTAATCAGCATATAATTACCGTACGTAATACAACAGCTAGAAGGCTTCGTTGTTGTATAGGTGGATACTGCTCATATTCAACTTGTTCTGACTAAATAGAAAGAAAAAACAATTTACACCATAGGCCTGTCTCCATTTTGCCTTTATTGAGCAAAATATTCGAAACACTCTTTTTGTCAAGAATGCTACATTTTTTGAACAAGCGCAACCAGCTTTCAGACGACCAATTTGGTTTCAGAGTCGACAATTGACGCTATAGTGAATTTTGTCGATATGGTTGTAGAGAGAATTAAAGGTCACAATCATACATTAAGTGTATTTCTTGAACTTTATAAAGCATTTGAATGTGTTGACCACAAAACACTGCTTGACAAATTGGAATCCCACGGGATTCGAGGAGTGCCACTTTTATGGATTAGTTCATTCCTAAACCATAGAACACAGGTCGCCCAAGTTTCGAATCAAATTTCAAAACCTACTGCACTGAGCTATGGAGTTCCCCAGGGATCAATACTCAGCCCAATTCTTTTCCTGATACATGTTAATGACATTGAATCATCACTACTGCATGGAAAGCTTGTGCAGTACGCAGATGACACGACTCTGTTTTATAGAAAGTACAAAAAAATTTAGAAATACATACCTTTGTTCACCTTAACGATTGTATCCAACATTTCAATAGTCTCAATCTTCAGATAAACTCATCAAAATCAAATTTCCTAAACTTTTTAATGCGCTCTACAAACATTGAAAGAGATCCTGCTGTTATGGTTGCAAATACATAATTGCAGGAAGTTTATTCTTCAAAGTTCCTTGGAATACACCTTGATCGAAGGTTGACATGGAAAAATCACATTGATCATGTTTGTGCCAAATTATTCTCAGGAGTTTATGTCTTAAGATCTTTGGCAAAATATTGCTCGAATCAGGTACTGATTACGGCGTACTACGGCCTACTTTATCCCCACCTTTCGTATGGAATCGTTTTGTGGAGAACCTGTGCAAACAAGCATTTTATGAGAGTTTTCAAATTACAAAAAAAGCAATTCACATTATCACTAAATTAAACTTCAGAGTCGTGCAGGACAGCGTTTAAGAATTTGCAACTGTTGACTTTGCCGTGTTCCTTAAAAACAACCTTGTATTGTTTGTCTAAATGTACCTTAACCAGAGGACGAGACATACATATATGAGACAAGACGCAGAGATAACTACCGTTCGGGAATGCACAGAACGGTGGTTTATGAACATTTACCTTCGCAGGCAGGTGTTCATTTTATAAACAGGTTGGCAAACAAAATTTAAAATGCCTCAACACCCAAGGTGTTAAAAACTCGTATCAAACTGGCGTCAAACGCTTTCTACAGTGTTGATGAGTTTCTGGTGTTCAACTGGAAGACAACGCGATGAGGAAATTGACTCCAGCGCCGAAAGTGGGCGTAGTTGGCATGGAATGAATGGGGAGTGAATGTTCGAATTTTGTAACATTGAATGTGGCCTTGATGTGGGATGAAAAAAGTTAGGTATGAAAATTGACGATTGCTATGCAATTAAACGATTTGATTTGATATTACCGCGGGTTTATGACACCACACACACACACACACGCACGCACACACACACTTTTTGCAGTTTCCTTACATCACTGACAGTATTTATATTGTATGAAGAGTCCAAAGAATGGCAATCAAATCGCATGTAATTGCCACAACGCATGACAGAAGATACCTGACAAACTTAATTTTCGATGAATTTAAAGTTTTCAATATAAATCAACTCTATGTAAGAACCCTCATTTTATATATTTTTGACAACAAGTCTACCCTTTTCACACCTATAGGCCACCACTACCTTACTCGTTCAGTGCAAAATATTGGAATTGTGATTCCTAGATTATCGAAATCTATTAACAAAACCTGTTCGTTTTACATAATTAACATGTTGTATTCAAATTTACCAGCACACCTTAAAGTTAACGATGTCCTAAGAATAAATAGTTACAAAAAATTAGTAAACAAATGGTTAGTTGAAGTGGGGAGAGAAGGTGTTGAACGGTTTATTGTTTCTATATATTCCTAACGAGCGGTGTGGTGTGTGGGGGGTGTGTGTTTGTGTGGTGTGTGTGTGTGTACGAGAGCGGCTGGGTGTGTGTGAGAGAGAATGAGTGAGAAATTGGGAGGTAAGTGTGAGTGAATGTAAAAGGGAGTGAGAGGGATATTGACTGAAAGGAGTGAGAAAGATATAGAGAGAGACATTGCTGATTTGTCTTGTACTTGTTGATAGTTTCACATGCAGGACGAAAGGATGCCGAAATTTTATAGTGTTACATAATTTTACAAATTAGGTCATTGTAATTAGCTTATCAAATAAGTAGTGTCAAATTGTATTACCTTTCTTTTCTCATCTATCTCTAATTCGCTAATTTAAGTATATTAAACCTATTCATAAATTGATTACAAGAGTTAATTTTTTGTTTCTTAGAATTAATTCAGCTATCTTATATTTTTATTTATACTTTATGTTTGCTATATTTGTTTAGTAGACTTTTAGAGCTCGTTACCAGCACACAGGCATATGCCTTTGCTGGGAACATATTTCACTTACAAATATGTATGTATTTAATGATTTCTGTGTGAAATAAAGTTTCTCATTTCTCAATTTACCATCATTACATACGTCTAGAAATAAAAGTCGTTAGAATTTACAAATTTCCAGTGAAAATGTAACATAAATGAATTTGAATTTGGTACTGTGTGGGATATGGCAGACTAGGTGCACCCGTTTCCGTTGAGCTAGGGAGAGTAATGCAATGGAGAGCGAGGGAAAATTAAATTTAGGAACTGGCTTTCATTGACTACACACTGTATACGTATTTTTTAATTCTTTACTCTATGCCAGTCACTACATGCGAGTTAACAATCAGTTTAGTTAGTTTGTGTAGCGCTGAGATGAACGGTTTCAAGCGAACCACTCGCTGCCATCACAGGTCGACCTGTAATTAAAGAACAGTGGGAAAATCACAGGTAGTGATTTTGGTTCCATCACTAGAAGTAACCAGTCTGTGATGCAAATTTACGTGTTTCACAAACTTCACTTACTGTTCTGTTAAGTACTATACTTACTGCGCTCTTTGAAAAGCGACCAGCATACAGAGGAGCCAAGTTTTTCAATGTTCTACCCAAAGAACTGAAAAGCCTAGATTACCCTAAGATGAAGTCTCCTCTCAGGAAGTGGCTGTCACAACGACCCTTCTACTTTGTAAATGAGTTCATCTCTTGGAGAGACTGGGATATTTTGTGTTAACTCATTACTAAACTATCTTTGTTTTGTTTATTTTCAATGACCATTTATGACATTTTGCTCATTGACGCCTGTCAAATCTTAAAGATTTTGAATAAAAACTTCTCTCTCTCTCTCTCTCTCTCTCTGTTCAATACACAGAATTATCAGTAAGGGTCATACCACCAAGGTTTTTTTACTTGAGTGCACTACAATGTTTTAGATAAGATCTGTAAGTACGTTGGAGCAACCGAGTTTTCTACACATAACTTTGCTATCTATGGCGGCAAGAGTTGATTCAATGTAAATGTTGAGTTAATCTCCAGTCCACCTTCCTCTTAGTGCAACACATACAATCTGACACTGTTACAGACCTTACTCGTGAAATCTGGATTCATGATATTCTGAAAAGATCCAAGAGTCTGCAACGAAAAAGCTCCAATGAATGATGTAAGCATTGTTTCGATATCAGAAACATCTAGATTACAAAGTATAATGTAATTTAGGTGAAAAGGTATTCTCATTGTCTCATCAGCAAGGACGTAGCCAGGAAAAAATTGGGGAGGGGGTCAAGACAGCTGATATTTTTCCGTAGTGAACAGAAAGTAAAGCAATTGTAGTCAACTGCTCATTCCCCATTTTGTTCCTTAAAACTGTCTTGACCCGAATGTTGAGAACGATCCTTCAGCAGTACATGTTAGTAATGCTGAATTACTTAAATACCAATAACCGATTGTTAAGAAAGTAATTTGAAAATTTGGGGGGAGTCCGGATTCCTTGGACCACCTCGCTGGTTACGTCCTTGCTCATTATGTGTACATGTAAGTGACGATGTTTTAGACACAATCGCTAAACAAGGTGGAGCAACCTAGTTTTCTTCACATAAGGTATCTATAGTGTGAAGGGTTGATTCAATGTAAACTTAGAGTTTTAACTTCAGTTCACCGTCCTCTTAGACCAGTGACTGAAGTCTGATGCTGTTATAGACTCGACTCATGGAATCTGGAGTCATGTTCGTCTGAAGAGATTCAAAAAGTATTCTTACTAATTATTGATTACACTATCTACATTAATGATTAACCTCGACTGAGCGATTAAACAAGGATATCAAGAAATGCTCCTCTTTTAATTGGACAGCTGAAATGTTTAGTAGTGTTTCACATCCTTTTCTCCTTTCCGTACTAATATAAATTCAGGATATATACCGTTATTAAAATATTGTAGGTGTTATTCTAAGTTAGCCAATTTTGTCATCTACTTCAAATTGTGGTTTTATTATTCATTTTATGATTACTATCATTTTATGATTTTTTTTCCAACTGGTATCATGGTGGAGGCTGTAAAACAGCGACTCCTTCAGTGACAGCAGATTCCATACCAAGTGCTCCAGGATGGAAAACCACACTCATTCCTGGATATGCCTATTCTTCATCACCACCTACTGTACCAGTTAGATAAAGATTAACTCCCTGAATAAATGTAAATTTAAATAATTAAAGTATCCTAATTCAAAGTAAAACAATAAACTGCTGTACTTACAACAAATTAGATTGCTGTTATACAAAATTTTGTACACTTTTTAAGAATTCTGGAAAGGGTTCTATCCCTCTCATCCCCTCCCCCCTTAGTTTCACCACTTGATAATATTATAATATGAAATAGGTACTATTCAATTTGAACATACTACTGCAATCTGATGGTTAATTTATAGCAGTTTTAGAAAATAACGCTAAATTTAGGTTGTTGTTAAAAATACTAAGTAGCATAAACCACACTAAGCATTCTACCGGAGATGATAGTGAGTACTAGAAGGCAATGACACAATGATGAAATGAGCCATACCATAAGGCCTGACAAGATATCAGCAATCCAATTGTGGAATTGAGCAATCCATTGGGGGTTAAAAGGAACTTATTTTTTAATCCTTTGTGGTAAATCAGTAAAGTACAAGTTTTTAGGCTTGGTGAAAATTTTGTTTACAGAAAAACGTTTTTCTGACACCTTTAGATGTAAAACCTAGTGTGTGATTAAAGATTTTCACTTAGTCATTTTCTTAACGGTTTAATGGCAAAGAAAGCTTGCTGATATATCCGACTGCAATATTTACCAATGCACAAAATAATTTTCTTTTAAAAATATTCATTAAATAAATTTTTTGTAAGTTTTCACACATATTTTTACCTTTGATACAGGTTTTAAACAGGTTCAGATGAAACATAGATTGGTATTGGCTTGGTTTGATTTTGCAGATATATCCGCAACCGTCCTGAAGATTTAATGTACCGTAATGTATTTAATCATTTATCAAAATGCCTGGTTTCCATTATCCAATTATACCATTAATATGGTACATAATATTAACGAAAAGATCATTACTTCCTCCCTAACTGAAATCCTATCTATGCTATTGACATATGATTTATCCAACGTAAAAACACTACGAGGGTTTGTGGGGATAAATAAGAAAGAGAACGGATACTTGTTATAATGAATGTAATAGTAACAAATGATGGCAACTGACTTGAAGCACAGGATATAAAAGGTGAGGATTGTAAAACTAGTGACCATCATAAGTACAAGTCATTTATTGATTAAAAATAGTCCATATTGACTAGGGAATTGTTTCTTATCTAATGTTGAAAAATATATCTATAGGCAATGATTATAATAATAACAATGTATAATATATATTATATTAAACAAGCTAAGCAGGTTGAGATGGTAACGTTCCTAACGCTAAGTAACAATTGTCAACACGACCGCCACACCAATCTGGTTGCTTATTCTTTTTAACGGGTAATTTGTTTAAAGTAGGCTTTAAGAGGTATCGATATTACAAAATAACATATAAATGTATAACAATTGGTTATAGTGAGTGTTTCACTATAAGTATTCATAATTAATCACTCACATTGGGAATAAATATAGTAAAAATAAAATTTATTATCAATAACATTTAGAAAGTAATGAAAAATATAATTATATATAGCGCTAAGTAAAACAACTGGAATTTTAACATTTAAATACACTGACAAAACAAAAAATAAAATTTACACACAATATTAACAAACATTCAAACAGAGAAGGTAAACAACAATAACTATTACTAAGATGCAATACTTAAAAAAGAAAACAAAATGAAAGTGGTTTATTTTGTAAGTTGTTTATTTATGTATTTATAATGTTATTTACCACTAACAGGACAACAAAGTGCATTAATATCAAATAAATAACACAAAAAATTAATAACATTTAATATAAACTGAATTGAAAGCATGTAATCACACAGATTACTGTTATCAATAAAAAAAAAAACTAGTTAATAGGCTAACGATCTAAAATATCCAAAAGTAAAATTCACCAAATTATATAATGCAAAGGGTTTTCATTGTGTTTTTTTTTTTTTAGACCAAATGATGTGACAATTGCGTTGACTCGGAAATGTGAACACTTGAACGTATACGTACAAGGGAGTATTGTGCAAGGGGACGTGAAAGACAAATATAAAAAGTATTTACAAATAGTTAAAACTGTGTACATAACAATTTAGCAGATAGAAGCTTAACAATGTATTATCATATAACATACAAATAATTGAGATGATAAGAGCATTGCACTATTACTTAGGCCTGTGCTTAAGAAAAGCATGTCTTTTATAATGGGGTAGGCTAGACATTATAATCAGCTGGTTAGGTGTCAGTTAGTGTAGTTTTGCTGCGAACTTGGACGCATCAGCATATTAGTGTTCAGTCTCGGAAACGTATAGTCAGTTGTTTTAAAACAAAGCTTTTAATAACAGACAATGAACTATACAAAACTAAAAAGAATTAAGTACGGAAAACTTTTGAATATCTCGATGCTACTATCACCGTCATATTTTACACACTACTAGGAGAGAAGTAAAGTGACTATTTATATGTATATATATATATATATAATATATTGTAAAAATTAAATCTGAACACAATAAACACATACAAGTGTCATTATAAAATACATCTAGCGTACATTAAACACATTTAACTATAATATTGTTATATTGGTGTTATGTTTATGAGCAAGCGTCAGCAAAGCTAAATTAAATATGTAATTGTAAGATAGGCCTACTAAAGACTAAGTAAAATGGGACGGGAGTGGACTTAATGAAACTATCGCAAAAAACTAGACTTTTTATAAACTGCTTTGTAACTTTATTACGGATCCAAAATGCCATAAATAAAGTTTTAAATACATTAATACAACAATAATTTCAGTACGATTATAATTTCAAGGTAAAATTCTAGTCTTCTGAAAAATATTATAACTTGAAAAAGTATGTTTAAATTCAGAGAACTTCCAATAAATTTACATCATAATTACCATATTTGTTTGTCTTTAAAATGTTGATTACTTATTTACTAAATCAAAGCATATTATTAAGTATTTTAACAAAACTACACCAACCGACAAGAATCTACTGTAGAATAGATAGGTAGCACTAGTTCGTGTTTATTTTTGCCAAAATTCTCTACACATAACAAAGAGTTACCGCAATACAAAATCTACGAATTCACATAAACATGAAAGCCCTGATCCAAGGCAATATAAAACTCACTGCTAACATACTATCTGGTAGAAACGAGACAGAACATTAATAGTCACTTCGCCACTAAACTAGGCGTACATTAAACTTAATCAGACTGGAGAAAATCAATTAAGTACTTATTTTGTACTATCTAAATCGGTATTAGGAGATCTTTAAACACATGAGTAAATGCCTTATTAAAAGTCACAAACATAAAAACATTTAAATGTCGATTTGACCACCACAGTTCTATGTTGCTATGAATAAAATCTTAAGCAAAATATCAAAACATTTTTTATAAGTGTTTGAAACTATATTTTACATTGTAGAGAATATGCAAATAAACGTAGGATAATATGTGAGACAGTGAAATCGAACTGGAAATTTTAAGCGGAATTATAATTATGTACAAGACGACCTTTTAAAGGTAATTATCTGGCACAGGACAGGGAAATCTAATGATGAAAATAGGCTACATCAATTACATAACAATCTTAACAATGTAATAACAGAAAACAAAAGTTCGGCTAAGAAAAATAATATTGATATTTTAAAATATTAAACGCTAATATTTTATTTTCACATTATTCGTAGTAAACTGTTAATACAATATTAAAAAAATGAAAACAATGTTTTTCCTCACAGCCCTATATTGCAACACACAGAGATACAAGTGCACGATAAAATAGCAGATATAATGTGACGTAAGTGTAACGTAATGACAACGTTGGTGTTAGTATGACGGAGGATTCTCTAAGGAGCAAGGCGCCGATCTGAATCTACTTATGCGACTTTGCTTCACATACTGTAATTCTTTGTTCTGACTGAGAAAAACATCAATATGAACACTTTAGACAAAAGTTTTAAATGAGCCATTACAATCAGTGTAAACAATCAATTTAATTTAACAAATTCAATTTCAATCTCTAAACTTAGCGATTTGATTGTAAAAGAAACAAAGGGAATATTTTAAACTAATTATTAACATTTGTACAAATTTAGAGAAATAATCTTAAAAAGAGGTAAAAAAGCATGTTTCTCTTAAATATATTAGATTCAATTTGACAGTGATGATTGCTAGGATATTCCTTAAGGAAAACATTTACGACCGATTTGAAACTGCTACATCCTCCTACGTGATGTTATGTCACTATAAAGTTTTAACACTAAATTATTGAGTTGTACATTTTATAAAAGACATCAAAATGTGTTTAAATTGAGTAGCAAATTTTTTAATATTGAAATGTCTAAATTTTTACAGGAAAATCACAAGAATTTACATGCAACAGGGGAAGCGTTAATAGACCGAGAAAAAAGTACTTGAAATCTATTTTGATGTCAAACAAAACATTTAAAAACATTCACAAATGGCAACTAAAACGGAAAATTCTACCAACTACCTGACACCAGAGCTAACAATGAAAACAAGTCACTAAAAACGAGTAAAAAGAGATAATTAAGGTAATTTTATTTTCAATTTACACTAATTATCTCTTTTTACTTATCGTTAAACAAACAAGGTAAAACTGTAACAACTTTTTTCAAGAATAACAAAACACATTTCGGAAACTTCGATTAAACCTTAGAGATACCATGAAAACAAAATACAAACGAAACAGTCTTGTATTTCAGACAGATGGTTGTACTATGAGCACAAATTTCATTGGAGACAATCGTTAAGCAAAACGCCAAAAGGAATGCAACCTGAATTCGCTAAGGTAATATCTAATAGTAATAAAAACATTACTCCATTTTACCAAAGTAACAAATAATACGAATATTTTTTCACTTGTGAGCTACCAAAAAGAAAACTTTACAAACAATAGATTGTGCTACGTTTGAATATTCAAAGTGTCCCTCGACCTACCTACCTCATTGTAATTCACTATAATAGTTAAAATGTATATTTTTTATATAGTGGCTTATCAGAGATGTGAAAATATGAAAAATTATTCTAAACTACGGATAGTACAGTGACTGGTGTATATTGAACAAGAGAATTAGTATTTACAAAGGGCAGATCTAGTATTGTTGTTCATTTTCTTATCATCTCCCGTAGGAAAATATTCCAATACTTTAGTTTTATAGGTATTTAAATGAGCTGTACCAAACTCCAAGTATAGTATTAAGTATAGTTTATAAATTTATAAACTATATTTGATGTTTTAATAAAATGTTTAATTTGAAACCTATTAGTAAAAATTAATTGTTGAGATGGATTCTCATATCAATATGTTGGCTCAATCATCCTTAGTAATATGGCTAATTAACTCTGACCAAGCACAGCAATAATAAAAAAACAAATAATTTATTTTTTGTTTTATATACAGTATATGGTTATTTATACATGTACCGGTAATCGATTATTAAAATATGATAAATGTTATTTTTCTAAATAAAAGTTCATTATACTATTCACAGTGTCACAAATAAGTAAACAAGCTGAATTTGAAAATAAACAAATAACTTCTATTTATTTTTGTCAAAAATGAAAAGGTACTATTTAACGATGATTAAATAAACAAAATATAAATTTTTTGAAGGTAATTGTAAAATAGTTTAGTGCATGACTAACTATTAGGCAATAATTGTTTATATAATTGGTAAGGAAAGTACACATAGTGTGATAAAAATTCAGAAATAAAAAAATAAATAGCATGTTATGGTTATCCTTACGTATAAAATAGTAATTTTTATAACGTTTTAGCAGTTGTCCAAAGAAGCCGATCAGAAATAATA
Source organism: Homalodisca vitripennis (assembly GCF_021130785.1). Lineage (NCBI taxonomy): Eukaryota > Metazoa > Arthropoda > Insecta > Hemiptera > Cicadellidae > Homalodisca > Homalodisca vitripennis. Next base: position 135,582,640 of record NC_060213.1, read on the forward strand.
CTTCTAAATTATACATTACTTTCAATAAAACAAAAAAATTTCAATTCGTAGAAGTAACCACACATTTTTATAAGAATTTTATAAAACCTTATTTCTTCTAAGGCCTATATGCTGTACGATTTAATTTTGAGATCTTTTTCAAGTTCAGCTTTTGGGAATCAAGTTCAAATGAATTCAGGTGTTTTTTGCTCTCTTTTGTGATTTTTGGGTATTGCGGAAATTGGAGAATTCCAAAGTCCTTTTAATAATTTATTAAGACAAATTATTTACATGTACGCACATGTTTTAGTAATAAATTTACAAATCAACATAGTTATAGTAACTCTTTTCGTAATGCTGTTCTGTAACGTACTGGAACTTGACATATCATAGTAAAAGTATTTATTCCTGAGTTTCCTTCAGGTTTCTCTCAATCCACAATGGACAACAACACTAGTTCATCGCCCGATTGGAAAGACTATTGAACGAACAAACACTATGATGAGTTTGTACTGCTACATGGTTACAAGTCTAATGGTTTGAGCCAATGTCAAGCATTCTCTAGTCTACAGCTTAACTGAGACCCGACCTCCAGACTTGTCCAAACCGGAGCTTTCACACTGACAAGTGCTTCTTGTGTCTGCTAACAGACTGTTATATTACGTTAATAACTTTGTTATAATAATGGTATATTACGTTAATAGCTTTGTTATAATAATGGTATATTACGTTAATAGCTTTGTTATAATAACGTTACATTACGTTAATAACTTTGTTATAATAACATTACATTATGTTAATAACTTTGTTATAATAACGTTACATTACGTTAATAACATTGTTATAATAACGTAAAAATAGTCAAAATAACAGGGAAACATACAAAAATTATAAAATAGGCCTAGTTGGTAAGTTGACAAATATCCAATAGACAATTTATGAAACAATAACATTGTAACTGCACTTCTCTTGGTGAAACTGATTGTCTTTTCAATGGTGAAATTTATGTTTTATCAGATGCTTGGATGTACTGCTTCACAAAACCCAGTAAACCTTGAAAAAAAACTACACTAACTTGATAAAGAAAACACACAAGGGAATTCCACGAGCATCAACTGTAAATGATCGTGCAAATAAGTTCCGAACTGATAAATTCCTAACACTTCGGTTTTGACAGTTTCGTAAACATGTAAAAGGACTTTCGCTATAAGTCTGGAGACCGATCTAGTACAATGGCAAACTTGTGAGATACCTAAAACCTACTTAATAGTTGACCAACTAAATGTACGTTACCTAAATTCGAACCATTTGTATCAAAAATACGATCTTGAACACGTGATCACACCAACAAACAGGCCGACCAACTTAACTTAATAAAAATATGTCATTTATTTTTTGTAACAACGAATCATAGCTTTCTACCTAAATCTAAAACATAACCATCCCAATAAACTAATACCAGTTTGGAAAATAAACACACCAAAACTGTAACTATTCAGCGTCATCTCTCGAACTGAATCTGTTTCGTGGTTTCTGAATTCACTCACGTGCTGGTTCCAGTTTGCAAGTTCGCTTTTGATGTCTTCTGCATATTATTACGGTGTGACCAGAGCATGATGGTCAGACCACTAAAATCGGTGCTAGAAATAATCTGTGTTGTTCACTAGGGTGGCCACAGTGGCAACAGAAAGGCTACTGAAGAAACCGATGTGTTACTATGGTGCCTAGCTGGAATAAATAATTCTGTTTCAAATCCTGAACGTAATTCAGCAGTGAGTTAGGATTGAGGTTATGTTACACAAGGGGTAGGGTAATATAACCTATTTTCTTATTTATTTTTACAGTGAATATAATTGGTTTCTTCCCATGAAACCTGAGATAAATTTAAGATATATTTATTATTTATATTACACAATCCTCTTGAATCTTTAAAGAATCAAATTTTCAAACCTAAATATAGAAAGTTTATTTTATTTTATTTTACAATGGTGAAGACATTGAAAATTGCATTTTTTAGTTCTAACATTTTTTTTTAATACATAATTTGAAACTATAGATTACAATCTCCTCCTGAATATAAACAACCAGTTTTTGGGCTGATGGGAAGAGTATTATATTTATTAATACCTGGGAACCATACGTGATGCTAGATGTTTTTGACATATTTTGGGATAATTCTTTACACCAGTGTTTCAATTTTGTAAAAAACCCTAATTAAGATGTTATGCTAATTAATATGAAGTTGAAGCATTTACTGTCTACTAATCTTAATTTGAAAGTCGCCTATGATAGTTTAGTGGTCTGGAGTGGGTCAAGCACCTCAAGCTTCAGAGTACTAGTCATTCCGAAATGGGTCACACTAATAGAACTAAGACCAATCTGCAGAGAAGCCTTCGACAAACTCAAGATATTGACAGTAGCTGTCCTGCAGATCGTAAAACCAGTTCTGCATATAGTAAAGACAGATCAAGCCAAATTAGGAGACCAAAAGATTTACAGCACAATAGGCATATCTTTATACTGCACCTAATCACTCATCATCTGTGTCTATTTGAGAAGAAGTCTCCTATCGAAGACCTGCCTTCTACAACTGATTTCCAGAAGTTACCAGAGAAGAATCTAAAAACTCTAGCTGGCTCTCAGAACAAACAGTATATTCAATCCAGGACTGTCTGGATTGCAGAACAACAGTGAAGACGCATGTTATACTTTAACTTTTATTTTATCACTCAATTCTAACGCTCTAACATTACTTGACACCATCGCTATACTCAATATATTTACGAATAATGATTGATTTACTTTTGGGATTTGGATTTTGTCTTGTAAGTAAGTGCACTATAGTTAGGCAAGTAAGCTTTGTAATATGTTATCATAGAATTCTCAGAGAAGTACGGATGACAGTGAAGAAGTCGAATATGCCACTATAAAAAAGAATCCCAGAAAAAATTAATGGTTCTCGAAAACAAAACATTTAGAAGAATTTTTGGCTCTTTCCAAGAGCAAAAGAGAAAGGGAAATTAGGAAAAATTGGGAGCTAAGAGACTTGTACCCGGAGCCAGATGTAGTTCTCTTCTAAGAAGCAGAAGATTAAAACGGCTGAGCCATGTTAATAGAAGTGAGGAGTCGTTTTAAAAGTGTGAGAAGGAAGACCATAGAGAATGAGACGAAGAGGAAGACCAAACATGAGATGGGAGATGAGACAAGAGCAGACCTGAGGAAGATGGAACAAGATCTGTGGATAAGCCAACACAGAAGAGTGTGGAGACGCATTGTTAGTGAGGCCAATCCCAGTGGGGTTTCTAGTGGCCATAGGAATAAGAAAGTATGTAAGTATATAATACAAAGTAGATTGCTGACTCTGGCTTGTAAGGGTTATACCAAGTTCTTAAAATCGGTTGGGTTTTAATTTGTATGCACAACTTGTTTTTTTTAACTGAGTAACTGCAACTAGTAATGTACAGTGTTTATTTCCTGTTCCCAGGGGCGTATTTAGAAATAATTTCGGGGGGGGGGGGTACAATGACACAGTGAGTGTTTATGAAGTATAAAATACCCTCCAAAAACGGGGGTTCAGGAATCTTCCCCCAGAAAAGTTTGAGCTTTAAGACCTCATAAATGTTTTCAAGCTTAAAACAGACAGGGTGCAATTTTAATGTTTGTCTTTCAAAATTTCGAAGGGGGCAGCCCCCCTTATATTTGCCCTTGCTGCTTCCACTGTGACCATTGTTGTCTTTCTAGAAAATGAAACTTAAAAAACGTTTCCTTGATTTCCGGAATCTGAATTGGCGTGCACTTCGATCAATGAATCTACAAACTGTACTAGAACAAGTTTTTTAGTAGAACTCTTTAAATCTTTTTTTATTTTCACAGTTACTATTACTGTGCTTTTATCAAGTAGGCCAAAATGTCCACAACTGTTTTATGATCTACATATAACAGTTGTATTCTATAATGTATTGGGAAAAGAATAGAGCTCTTTTGAACAGCAACAATTGAATTAATTTATGTTTTAATAGTCTACTTATTTTTCAAACATTAACCTTTTGCACTCGGATGGGTCCTGCTGACACAATTTTCTATTTCAGTCACCTCTACAACCACAAAGATCTACTCATTAGCACAGAATCGTGTTTTAGTATCAAAAGTTTTCAGCGTTATATAAAAATTTAACAAGTTATAAACAACGTTTTTACCAAAATAAAGGAACAGAAAATGTACTATGGTAATCTGCCTTTTTGTGCTATCTGGTAAAGTTCTTATTAAGATATATTTGTTCATGCAGATAATTCATGATTATAAAAACTAAACCCTTATAAAGTTCATCTATTTAATACATGGTTTTCTTTCAAGTAGATCATATCTATTTACAATTGTAAGAATCTAAATTATTAAATATTTATTAAGAAATTTATTCCTTAAGATAAAAAATATCTCCCACGTGATAAGGAAATATTACTGCTGAAGTGTTATAATTTGTAAGAATTCATACTAACTGAAAAAATAACGTTTTGCGAAGTTGGTAAGCCTGGACAACCAATCTGTGAGTGCAGAAGGTTAACGTGTTGGCAAATAAGTGAACTTTCCACAACATTAGGTTTATTAAGTGTTACACTTTTATAACAGTTAAATGATTTAATTATTAAGATTGCAGTGACAGCGTTTATAAACACTTGCAGGCTGGAGCAGAACTGAGCTGAAATACTCGAATAAGACATAACACAGTTATTGTAGTGAACAAACATAACAACTGTGAGAAAACATGTCTTAGCACCATACGATGTTTCTCTGCAACCGGATAACGACTGGCAGCGAACGTAAAGTGATACATATCGTAACATTAAGCAGATACGATGCTAGAAGATTGTAAAGGTAAAGATCATTGCTTGTTGATTGTTGCACTGGGCAGGGGCGAGAGCAGCGAACGAAGACAGACAGACGGTCAGACATGTAGCCAGCTCAGCCGGGGCTGTCTGTATCGTTAGCGGCTCTGCAAAAAAAAAAAACAATATAACTTAAAAACATTATGAGAACATGGTATTCTGTAGAGACTAATCCTTTTTTATTGTGAATTATTTCAAATTCATCAATGAATTGGTTTTTATAAATAGAAATAGCTTCAATATCTTCCTTACTATTACAGCAAAATTTAAATAACAAAATAAATAAATGCATGAAAAATAAAATAAAAAACGTACAGTTATTTTACCATAAAAATATATGAGGTGTCCTAATACGCACACGCACACGCACACACACACACACACACACACACATACACATACATACATATTAGTATATTATGAATGTTTGTCTGTATGTCCTTTATAGAATCGTAAACTATTTGACTGACCATTATGAAATTTTGTATGTATATGTATTTTTCCACAGAGAAGGTTTATATGCTGTGTCCATTGATGTGACTCGCCACCAGGCGGCGCTGCAAAAGATGCAAGTTTTAAAAATGCCTGCACATTATAAACTGCAATTACGGGACAATTACGTATATTAAATAGCCAAACACTATTTGAAGGTGCTATGTTATGATGTATATTTGTCTTTAAATCAATTTCTTGTTGAACTTAAAACTTGAGTGTTAGACCACTTTAGAATAAAGTACATGTACATGTACAATGGCTATAAACGTACACTTTTGACAGATTTTCTTGATCGTGGCAACAAGGAAACTGTACATCGGCGTTGGAAATATAATTAACTTAAAGCAGAAGTGCTTATAGAAGGGCAAACTTAATAAAAGTGTGCAAAGCCATGAGAAACAGCTAGTCAAAAATAAAACCTACATCAAAGATTGGTAATATGGTCTTATTATTCCAAATTTCAGGAAAGAAGAAAAATACGAACTATAGTATAACCTGTAAAATATATTAACCTGTTCTCAAATTATTTCTCAGTTTTCTACTTCATCATGTAAATCATAACTCAATATAACTTTACCTTAAGTATACCATTGAATATATTCAATGGTTTAATTAATATTTGGTGTATTGAACTATCATAAATCTCAGTGATCTATAACAGGTTTCAAGCAAACAAACTTTACTTGAATTGAGGTAAAAACGATTGTATTTTGCGGAATACAATTTTTAAAGTTTAAACTCCCAGCATCGAATTGCTAACACACAGAAACAGTTGAATGTAGAAAGATTGGAAGGGAAGATTGCTCGTCCAAATATTTATGCAGTAGTCTATCACTGAATCATAATTTCAGAGTCATATACTTAAAAAACAATGATTGAATTCTTATATTATTATTTTAGTAAACAATTCTAAAACTAGGAACACGATATGATAAAACATACCTGAAACTGTTATTTTGTTCTATGGAAAGTGAACTGTCTGGATAGGATGACTTTTGAGGGGCATCCTTGAGACATAGGGCCACCTGCCTCTCTCTTTCTGCTCGTTCTCTCTGTAACCTACAACAGAAACACAACATGTGATGGCTGTATGTTGAGACATAGGGCCACCTGCCTCTCTCTTTCTGCTCGTTCTCTCTGTAACCTACAACAGAAACACAACATGTGATGGCTGTATGTTGAGAAATATAGGGCCACCTGCCTCTCTCTTTCTGCTCGTTCTCTCTGTAACCTACAACAGAAACACAACATGTGATGGCTGTATGTTGAGAAATATAGGGCCACCTGCCTCTCTCTTTCTGCTCGTTCTCTCTGTAACCTACAACAGAAACACAACATGTGATGGCTGTATGTTGAGAAATATAGGGCCACCTGCCTCTCTCTTTCTGCTCGTTCTCTCTGTAACCTACAACAGAAACACAACATGTGATGGCTGTATGTTGAGAAATATAGGGCCACCTGCCTCTCTCTTTCTGCTCGTTCTCTCTGTAACCTACAACAGAAACACAACATGTGATGGCTGTATGTTGAGAAATATAGGGCCACCTGCCTCTCTCTTTCTGCTCGTTCTCTCTGTAACCTACAACAGAAACACAACATGTGATGGCTGTATGTTGAGAAATATAGGGCCACCTGCCTCTCTCTTTCTGCTCGTTCTCTCTGTAACCTACAACAGAAACACAACATGTGATGGCTGTATGTTGAGAAATATAGGGCCACCTGCCTCTCTCTTTCTGCTCGTTCTCTCTGTAACCTACAACAGAAACACAACATGTGATGGCTGTATGTTGAGAAATATAGGGCCACCTGCCTCTCTCTTTCTGCTCGTTCTCTCTGTAACCTACAACAGAAACACAACATGTGATGGCTGTATGTTGAGAAATATAGGGCCACCTGCCTCTCTCTTTCTGCTCGTTCTCTCTGTAACCTACAACAGAAACACAACATGTGATGGCTGTATGTTGAGAAATATAGGGCCACCTGCCTCTCTCTTTCTGCTCGTTCTCTCTGTAACCTACAACAGAAACACAACATGTGATGGCTGTATGTTGAGAAATATAGGGCCACCTGCCTCTCTCTTTCTGCTCGTTCTCTCTATAACCTACAACAGAAACACGACATGTGATGGCTGTGTTGAGAAATATAGGTCCTTCTGCCTCTTGAAATTTGAAATGCTTGGGTTGCAAGATTTTGCTAAAAGGTGAGATTTTAAATGGAAAAATCTAAAACACACATTGTAAAAATTACCATGCATCATATATCATAAATGTATCAGGTATCACTTAGCAGTTGTCATGGGCTACTTCTCTTCATCATCCTTTTTGGTTTGCTACGTTCAATACCAACTTCTCTGACATTGGTGATGTTTATCCAAATGGAAACACAGTGCCTTATAGAAGAGCAAACCTCCAGACAGGGCTGATGTGGTCAAACTTCAGTGCTTGTTACCTAAAGGTAATCAACTAAGTACGGAAAAATGTCAGACTGTTGTATTTTGGAAATGGGTCCTTAAACTAAGGAGTAAGTTTAAGATGACTTTCATATACTTAGAGTGCATATTGTATTTAAATATAGCTGTTAAGGACTTATTATTTTTTTTGTTAAATGAGAAAAAGAGTCTAAGATCTTACACTTAGTTCTTAAAGGACCTTTGTGCCCCACTTAGTTATATTTAACCTTAAATTCTTCATGGCTCTGTCTTCTGCAAAAACCAATTAGATTTGTGGGCTCCTGTTCTCTGATGTCCTTTCGGCTCAAGAGATGAATTACTAGGACTTTTTCTTACTTTTACAAAAAGCAAGAGAGTTTAGCCATATGTGCTGTGCTGATTCTTCTGCTTCTTCATAAAGTCTGCGTCCATCATTCTCACTTAAACACACTTTCATTACATGTCTCATGTCTTCAAAGAAAGCCATGTTCTGTTAGCACATGGCCTCGTTTCACACCTAGAAGCATCGGGCCACCCTACTAATCGTATATCCTCCTAGCCTATATCTAGGAGCCTGGAACACTGTAGCATATGGAGAGATAAAAATTTGTGATTGCTGAAGTATTGAGCCTTTCTTCAGGTCTCGGATCTGATCCCTCTTTTTTCCAGGTATTTACTACTAACTATTTACTTTCTAACTTAAGGTTGAAGATTTTGACGTTAGATGCAAGAATATTTTTCTTCGCAAAGTTCCATTTATCAGGATACAAAATCAAATTGTGATCTATCACATCTAAGAATCCATGTGAATTTTATAATAGTACTTTATAAATCAAATATATTTTTGAATTTTTCAGGCAAAAACGTAATTAATCGTGGTTGTTTAAAATACTACAGAATAAAACTCAAAGACAATGCTATCTGACTGTAAAAATACTATTTTAAATTCAGTGATGGATTATTATATAAAAGAAATATGATTAGTTTATCACATTAAGATTAGATGTGCAAAGTTACTTACCATCGTGCCGGGACTGATTTCCCACACACTGACGAGAGCATTGGGAAAGAAAATTGTTTGTACTGACAAATTATCGAAGATCATCTCAAAGATAATATATATATATATATATATATATTATTTACTGATAGATAAGCCATTCAAAAAAAGCAATGTTGATGGAAATTGATTATACGGTAAACAGTTCTATTATCTGTTTTAATAGCATTAAAAAACACTTTTACTTGATTTTTCAGTAACTGACAAAAGATGGACTTTTGCTTATACAATATAGCAATAGCAATCAAGATTACATGATTAGTCTGTTTGTAGTCTGTTGGAGAATAATGTACAGGGTGTTATATAATGTGCGGCACATATTCAAAAGATTTAAGTTTGAGGGAGGGGTCAAATTTACCTCCTAACATTTCTGGTCAGGAGGTAGTTAACATTTTGTTTTGGAATAATATGGATCGTAGGGTACAAAATTTGAAAATGTGATCCAAATCTCTGAGGAATGGTTTGACACAGAAAGTTTATTCTAGAATGAGCCCATATCTAGACTAATTTACCACCTGCTTGAATTTATATTTAAAAATTCATAACTCTAAGGCAGTTCAAGTGATAATTGTAAATTTACATGGAAATTTATTAACTAAAACATAATTAGGAAATAAGTTAGAGCAACCTTTTTGTTCATTTTAACCAATAGAACCATTTTAGATGTGGCTGGATTTGTGTTTCAAATTATTGTTTATTGTAAAGATAATATTATAATATCTAATATAACATTGGAATTTCAAAACACAGTATTGCATATGTAATGGTGTAAAATATATACTTGGTAAGTATTAACATTTTATTATCTCTAGATTATTTAGACTAGTGATGGTTGTAAGATGAGAGAAAAAGATTTTTGATTTTATTCTAGTAAATAATAGAGCAGTTTTATTTTGGTAACTAAAATTATGTTTTTTTACTGATTTTTCTGCTGTTTGTTTACAAAGACAGGTTTGTTGAGTTTAGATACATACTTATTTATGAAACAAAGTTATTTTTAAAATCGTACTATTTTTTATATATCTTCCTAAGTCATTTTCACTATCCGTATCCGTGTCATCACCACGCAAACAAAACAACGTCATTCGGCTATTTGTACATCAGATATTTCTATGTATAGTACAATAAACACTAGAAATAAAACTGTAAAATACTCCAGGATGGGTGACATGCAACATGTGGTAGCTGTCTGCACTGTGCGACTACAGGGAACTCACCAAGGTACAAACACTCAAGATAGAGGACCAAGTAGGTGTTGATATCTAGTAGAAAACACCAGAACTCCTTGTGTGACACGCAGTTGTTATAGAAATTCTTCTGTGCGTTATTACGACAAGCAGCAGAATAAAGCAGGAATAATATAACGATGCATAATAATTACGTCAGAAGTAAACTTTTACGTAGTTGCCGCTATGAGCGTAAAATTACGTCAAAAACTGTGAAGGTGTTAATAAACATTACCATCAGCTGAATTGTGAATGGCACCATAAAACTGCTACTATCTATTGTCTTCAGCTGATAAATGTAACTTTATTATTGATTGTAAATAGATTTTTTTATACCGTAAGGTAGCATTTGAATAGAATAATTTAAATCAGCAAATTGTTTGTTTGGATTGAGTTTCACCCAAAATGTTGAGAATGACAAAACAAGTGTGGAGCGAAACGTACATGATGTACTGAGTACATTAAATGAGTCGAACGGTTACGTAAACACATTGTATATAAATGATACTAAAGTACACATTTTTTGGCTCATGAAGATAATTCGTATTGTACTGAAATATTTTCCAATTTTTGGCACAAAATTACATGATTTTGTCGAATGATCCAGAATTTCAAACTGTTGCGAGACTGAGCTGTTTACTCACTTGTTCTTGGATTGTCTCATAAACTGTTGGATCTTGCGTGCAGCTTGGTGCTGTCTCCTCTGAGAATATGTCCGCCTGAAACCACAAAATGTTTTAATATAAGTTTGTGTTTTATAAGGATGTTAAATTGTTTTAAAATTTTTAATCCAAATGATGAAAATTTGGACAAATAATGAATAGTAAATTTGCAACTTAAACATTACTGTTGTAACAGTTTTTTGAGAAAAGAAGTGGTTAACTAGTGGAGGGTGGGTGTGGAAAGAGTTTATGAAGAAAACAACATTGGTCCTAGTGCGGATCCCTGCGGTACTCACTTGAGGCCAGTGGGTGGGGTGGACTCCCCTGCTCTCCCCTGATCCCTGTAGTTGCGATAGTAGTTCTGTATCCTCACCGCTGCCTCTTGGTTCTTCTTGAACCTCTTGTGCTCACAGTACGAGCGGAAACCGTTTTGTATCACCATCGCCGCTCGAGTCATCTGCTTGAAGTAGGCGTACTGCACACCACAACATTGTTTGTTGTCAACGTTAATGAGACAAATTATAACGGGATAAGAATGAAATGGAGGGTAATTTAATTTTGCTTTCCTCGTTATTTATACTTAATATAACGCCAAACAAGAATCTACAGAGACAACTAAAAGCCTGGAGATGCCTAGTTTTTTTAGTGTTTTGGAGTAGAAAAATAAACTAAAAATGTATTAACGCAACAAACTAACTCTGTATAAGCAAAACATAGTCCAAATAAGTTCATACAAAAAAAGTTTAATCAACGCCATGCATTTTTGTTAAAAATAAATGCAAGTACAAGGAAACAAAAGGGTCTAGTAAATTTAAATGGAAAAGGTTAAACTCTTGTGTGTTTAACTCCAAACTTTTCTGGAATACTTATTAGGTCATTCCCTATATTTCGCTAGGATCAATTAAGATATTGTTTGTCAGGGTCCAGGATATATGGATCAAGGAAAATGATGTCTTGGAAAATTTGGTTCAGCATTAAACATGATGACACCTAAATTTTCTGTGGAATCCCCAATCATGTGATCTTTAGAAGTACTTCAAACTGTACACAATGAACAGACAAGAAGATGAAGAATATTACTAGTCTACAAAACTTCAACTTCCTATAGTGACAAATGCTCTTTCTTGTGAGCAGATGTTTATTTCCTCAGATAGTGAGGTAATCATAGGGCATGGATATCTAAGTACCAATCTTTAAAGATTGACTATTTTTAGACATAATCCACTCTGTGTAGACTATGTAATTACCAAGACGAAACTGCAGAAAAGTTGCTTTTTGACTGTAGGAATGTTAGCTAAGGATTTTTTTTATACTTTGGACAAGGATGGAAAGTTCCCTCATTGGTTGTCAACACCTTTAGTATGTTTTCAGTATTTTATGGGACTGTTGAAATTGTAAACTGCTAGGGGTTCATTTCACATTTACATGGTGTGCAGTAGGTCCGAGAATTAAGTAGTTGGCAATAAGTCACAATTTAGAAGAAGACAATAGTCAATAGAAAGAGGAAAAGGAAGTGCCTCCGCACCCTGGAAGGTATCTTAGAGAAACAGTCCAAATTTAACAAAAAGAAAATATTTTATTAATTTCATCACAACAACACACACACAAAAAAACAACTTATCCTGTTGAGTAGTAGCTGAAAATGGTTCCAAATGAGTACTGACCGTTTTAACCGTCCATCACAGAATTATTCAATAATCTATATTATGGCTGTTTACGTTCTCTAATGGCGTTTTTAAGTTCTATTTCGACTGTGAAACTATTGCTGTGACAGAATATATAATCACAGCTTTGCCGTCAAACGTCCCGTCACTTTCGTTTGGCAAGTCTGGTTATAGATTACTTTCAGTTCTTTCAATTCATTGACCATTGATGTACAATACTGGCTCAAATACCACTTGGAGTAAGCACAAAAGAAAAACTGCTTATGAGTGCACTAATTGTGAAGTAGTATATTGCATGTACCCATGTTTAAAAAAATTATCATACTTACAAAACATATAGCTTTAACGTCTCAAAGGTGCAAATAATGCATTATTTTGATATTTTATAACGTTTCAATACATTTTGAATAAATACAACTAAAAAGTGTTCTTTACTCATTGGAGTCCATTAATGATAATTTTGCCTACTTAAGTAGTAGACCCTAGGTAGGTCGACGGTTATATCCGTCAGTACTCCTCAACAGGTTAAAGCTATATATTCAGTAAGGAAACCCAGGTTTTATTCAAACAGTTTTCGAGAACTTAAATTTTTCATGAGAAGGTTTTCATAGAATAAAACTGAAAATTGGTTAATGCCATTATGCTCCTATTACAAAAAAAGCTATCACATTTCCAACTTTCCAGTGCCATCTGAAACTGTACCTGTTTATATCTGCGATAGTAGTTCTGTATCAAGATGGCAGCTGCACGCTCTTTGTCCTGCTCCTCCAGCTTCTTGCGGCCCTTGTACGAGCGGTACGCCTTCTGGATGATCTTAGCTGCCTCGTACAGCTCCCTCTGCTCCCGATCTGTCCACATCCAAGTTTTGAATGAGTTAACTAATCATTATAACTGGAAAATCCAAATTTCTAAGAAAAATAAAAGCATTAATTAATTATTGCTCCATTTAGATGTGTTTAAAATATTCAAACGACTTAAATGAAACATTTTTTCTATTGTTTTACTATGACAAACATTTTTGTCATTTAGATTTAGCAGACGTGTATTCAATTCCTTCTGGTGGAAAGAGATTATTTGTCAATATTTCCACAGTGTATCTGTCATTGATGGCTCTGCGGAACACGAGCACAACACCCGATCACGTATGAACCTCCGACAGACATTACTCGGCTTTGGCTGAAGGTTTGCCTCTTAATGTCTGTGCCAGGTGTTTTTGGAGGCTTCCTGATTGCCTAAAGTTCATCCAAAACAAATCGGAATTCAAGTTAAAATTGAGGGAGCACTTGGTTGCGGGGTGCTTTTACTCAGTGGTGGAGTTTTTAGCGTAGATGTATTACATTTGCGCTTAACACTGATTCTCTTAATTGGATTCCTCTGTCTAGGGTGATTTCTTTTATCATTGAATGAATCTAAGACCCTTGTTGTTTTTGACTAATGGTTTTGTTATAGCAATTAATTGTAAGATATTGCACACAACTTGTAGTTGTCATATGACAATAAATGTATTTGGTAACTGGTAAAGTGCTATTGCTGAAATGACTAGGAAGCTGTGAATTTTGTCACCGCGTGATGTGTATAGTGAAAATAATTTAAATCCTTACATCAAATCAAAAATAATTTATTTCATTCGTTCTAATATACGTAACATTGATACCAGCTATTTTGACTTATATGTAACAAATACATTAGCTTCTGCTATTAGTTATTTACTGAAATGTACTTCCACATAAGCATAGCTTGTGTCTGGGAAGGGTCACTATTGATTAATTACATTATAATTTTTACATGAATTTATAAGGCTGCTGCAAAATTTAAAAAGTACTAGGAATGACTTATTTTAAGACAAATGAATGTAGAACATAATATTTAGGGCAACTATAACTTGTACTACCAGCTGTTAACGAAGGGGCAAAGAAGATCCGGAAATCGGTTCGTAATATATGAGGTAATTTCTTATTTATTAATTAATACTTATTCTGTTATGTTTGCTTATTAGGATAGTAAAGTTAAGTTGTTATTTATAGGTGTTAAAACAAAAACGATTTTCAACATTCTGTGTTTGTATTTTAATTATATGCTTGAGTTTAATACTTTTTGTTGAATAATAAAAACTAACTAATATTTGCTGTAATAGTTTTTAATACCATATGATCTTAAATTCACAGCATGTTTACTCAAAGGGTATAAAACACACAAATCTCTCCCGGATGACAAAATTATAGGAGAAGGTCACCTACCGGACAGTGTCAAATTGGAGAAGTCCTTCTCGAAGAAGAGACTGTTGGAGGAGGCGTGGAAGAACTCACAGAAGTCGGCAGTGGTGGGGGGTGGAGAGGGGGAGTCGGGGAGGGCGAACGAGGACGGAGAGGGGGAGGGGAGGCAACTAGACGAGGCTGGGCTCAGACTGGAGCTAGGCGTGCTCACGTCGTAATACCTACACATGTTGGAACATGTCAGGTGTACAGTGGTTGGATACTAGTTCAAAAATAGACAATATTGTTTACAAAAAAAACTATGTCTTTTCTCTATCATTAAAATGAAAGCAGTAAAAAATATATACATATTTTGCAGCTGTGTCTGCAAAAGTAACATATTTTCTTCTGATGCCACTGCAGTACTGTCACTCTGTATACATAACTGTGAAAATAGTGTGAAGTATTTTCTTCCAAACACACTTAGAAATGAAATTAAACGATTGATTAACCCAATAGAACATTACACTGTTATAAGGCTCGTCAAGATACAAAAACACTAAATACTAAATAACAATGAACATAACTAAAACACTCAAAACGTATAGCTAAATCTAGTTGAAGTATGATTTTCACATCTTAATTATTTTCTGGTGAATTCGGACAAAATCGTCAAAAGTATAAATTTCACTTTGCATATATATCCATAATAGTTTTTTGAAAACCTTTCATGTAGTAGTCTCCCTCCATGTTAGGGGCAGTTTATAAAAAAAAATGGTGACTGTTTTAAGAGAAAGAAATATGTTTTAAAATGGGTTACTGTGTGTATAGGCACAGGTAGAGAATGACTGTAACGTGTTGTGCAGTTATAATAGGAGATAAAGTGATTGGACTGTATTCTTTTATAAGTTTGAGTTAAAACTTTCATTATGTAAAGACTTCTCACTGTCAAAATTTGTTTAAAATATATTGTACAGTACCTATAAAAGGAAGTATGCAACTTATTTCTTTAGCTTCAAAAGGAATTTACCTGGTTACAAGAAATTATGAATATTTTAATTTGACTTAACAGTGTAGAAGCCCTTTTGTATTGGAATTATTTAATTAATTTTAAAACAAACACTCCAATAATACAATTTTCATTTTTCTTCTTGCATTTTTGTTTTAGTTGTCGATTTTAACGTTTTCTTTATTCTTTAGACTTTGTTGAAAAGTATTTGAAGAACTATTAGTTATAAGTTTTACACTATAAGTTCTTTTGAATTGAAGAGAATGAAATGCTTTTGAAAACATGTGTTGTATCAAATTTAACTGTTCTTAAAGTTTTATTTCTATTATCACTTTAAAAATTTATTGAATTCCATGTTTAAATTTGACTATTTTTTAAATGTGAAAATTACTTCAATTTGTTCAAGCTGTTTTCAAAGGTATGTTTGAGTAGTTTATGTTATTTATTTATTTATTTTACATTTTACATGACAGCTACAGGACAATTATCGCTGACAAACACAATTTGACAGCTATCTTACTGATTAATGAAATGAAAACTAATTATATGGGGAAAAAATTTCTAAATTATTTACCTGAGGAAATCAAAAAAGAAACTCTAATTATAACAAATTTGAAATAAACTTTTTTAATTTATAGAGTATCTTGCGAACAAAGCACAATTTACTTTATTAATGAATTGGGGAAAAGTAAATTATTTACCTGAGGAAATAAAAAAAGCCAAATTTGAAATAAAAATTAAGAGCCAGCACTTTACTTTATTAATGATTGGTAGATGAGGCCAGAAATTAATTGAGGCAATAGTTTTAATACAATCAATGTATTAAAAAATGTAAATATTATTTTTAGGTTAGGTTTAGAAAATCATATTTTAGTATTAGTACTGACGCTATTCATATACATTTAATGTATTATATATTTCATGGAATAAAGATGATTCTCTCTCTCTCTGGTATTACAGTTCGCCCAATGTGCAGCGACATAACAATCTAGTTAAGGTGAACTGTCTCAAACAACACGATCTGCAATGAGTTATAGAGAAACGAGGAAACCGGACAGAAATCACTGACCTGTAGTTATGGTCGAAGTTGAACTCGTTGTTTGTGTCGAAGCAGCAGGAGGATGATGAGGAGGGTGGCTCGTCCAGGAGTAGGGGAGACTCCATCACCTCAACAGACTGATTGCTGAGCAGCAGCATCATGTCCTCGCTCTCATTCTGTGACAATCAGTCTCCGTCAATATTGATGGAGTTTAAAAAAGTAAACGTTCATTGACGAATAACATAACTCCCTTTGAAATGGTTGCGATGTGCAGCGATACATCCATTCCTGTTACACAACCGCTTTCTGAATCCAGGTGAATCTAACTTCGATCAATAAAGCAATAAAGAGTCTAAGAGTATTTTTATATTAATTACGCTAAGATATATTGTAACTACAGACATCCTCATTACTGTCTACTATGCCTACCTTCATAGTTTCTTATCTTATGAAATTATTGTATGGGGCAATTAATTGTAACACAACAAAATTATTAATTTTACAAAAACGTGCAATCAAGATTGTAGCTAATATAAACATAAGGACTTACTGTAAACCTTTATTTACAAAGTATGGTATTCGTACAGTACCTGTACTGTATATTTTAGTTGTCTATTGTATACAAAAAGAAATTTACATCCCATGCCTTCAAATAGATCTGTTGATAACCGTATGATTAGAAACTCAAATTCTCTTAGAATATCTCAATGTTGTCTTAAAACCACTTTGAATTGTTTTGCTGAAACACGCATTAAACTCTACAACTCTCTTCCTTATCACCTTAAATCTCTTGAAATTAATTGTTTCAAGAAAAGTGTAAAATGCTATTGATTAATATCAGCCCATATGACATCAGTGATTGTTTCGCTATAATTGGATATACACTTGTTAGGCCTAGGCGATGTATATCATAGATGATTGTTTATGCTGAATTTGTTTCTGACACTGCTTTACACTGTGAAGATATTCTGGCAATAAAGAATTTGAGTTTGATCAATGTCAAAGAGTTTCTGTGATTCGGATATAATTTCAGATGAATATCATGAATATGCATAGGTGCAGTAATGATTTACCAAGTTTTATCGCTTTACCTGTAACCATTCGGGAATTATCAAGCCCGTGCTGGACTTTTATTACACCCCTATATATTGAAATAGTCGTACAATTAGCATAAACGTAAAACTTCCTGGCCAAACAGAGGTAGCCGCTACACCATGTACTCCATGAGTGATGTCTTGCGCAGTGGCGGTGGACGAAACTAGACCGCCAGGCTGTCACACCTATTTTTCTTTCCACCATGGTCCACCACAGATTTTCAATTGAACTGATATCTTAGGAATCCCAATCTTTTACTTCATCATGCCTTCAGATTCTGCAGAGTTTACATGCTGAACAAACTACAAACCCATTGATAATTGAGTGAACTAATAATTACCTTGATCCTGTCGGGCATGGCTGCGATGATTTGTTCTGCCAATGTCAGCACTCGCACCTCTTGTTCCCCTGAAACACAAAAAATAAATATGAGAACCTGGCAAAAACGAGAGCAGATTGTTTCAGACATTCTAGTTTTGACAAGTTCAATTAACAAGTTGATTTATTCAACTCTTGTTGATAGAATTTATTTATAAATAATTGGCCAGAAGACGGCTTGATGACTTTTTTATCGGTTAATTTACTAAAGCAGCAATCTGCGGATCAATATAAGATCTAAAAACTACTTTTGTATTCAGGGGCAAATAAAATTTGTAAAACAAGCTTACTGCATGGTATATTTGTAAGTAAGATTTTATTCTACATAACCACAATGTTTAGATATTATTTTTTTTATATGCGATGGTTTTTTTATATGGTTTGGCTTTTTCATTTTCTAATTCCTGTGATTAGTTACAAACAACTAACTGTTAGACTCATTCTGTTACCTATTTTTTACCACGAGAAACATTTAGCAAGTTGAATTTCATCAATTAGAGGAAATTTAAAAAAATGTGTCCATACGTGGTAACAATGGGGCAAAACTTCAGCGTGCAATTCGAAACAAAAGGAGAGGAATGTTTAGGCAGGAAGTTGTGTTGTTCCATAACAATGTTTGAACACATCCTGTTGATGGCAGTTAAAAAGGCCAGTTCAATTTGAAGTTTGAAAATGACAAATTTTGAAAAAATAAATAAAAACTCTTGAGTAGTTATTCCAAAATTGAGTTTTGTTCAAAAAACTTAACTCTCTCAGTCTTTTCAGGACCTAGAGGTGTACAACATTAATATTTAAGGTTTCCAATTCCAGTGGTTAATACTGATGAAAAATGCTTTCGCAAGAATTCCCAGCTTAATTTGAAACAGGCTGATTTTCTTCTTTGTGGTGATGGAAATAACACAAAGAAGTTGAGCTCAATACACCAGAGCCCACACAACAGAAATTCTCCAGTAGTACTTACAGTGAGGTTGAAATGACAAAACCCGTTGAGAGATTCACTCTGAAACTATGAACCACAACATGTCATAGGCAAGGCCTGAGTATCCATTACGTGGAATAGCTGCAACCTTAGGCTACCATACTGAAATTTTTAATTGAGAAGCTTACAACCTTCTTTAGAGTATCATGAATATTACCAGAAGTAATAATGCTAAACAAATCCAAATTGAGACAAATAAATATAATAGTTTCAGATTTGGTTTCTATTATTTTGAACGGTGTTTTTTTTGTTCTCTTAGGCCGAGTAGCTGAGAAATTGCACTTAGTCCTAAATGGACCTTTGTGCTGCTTCCAGAGTGACGGGATTTTCTGGATGGGTAAGGTTGGGGGTAGGGGCCGCCTCCTGTAGAGATCCATGAGGAAGAGTTTAGGGCACTAATCACAGGTCATGTCTCCTTGAAAGAAGAGACCAGCTCTGAACCAGCCCCTCCAGTCAAAGTAGGCAGAGAGTGGCACACCCTTGTTGAGGCTAGCAAGAACCTCTGATGGTTAGGGAACGAACCCCATCAACTCCAACAATCATCTCCCGCAGTAGACTAGATCTATCGATCAACCCTTGCACTCCAGAATCTCGACATTTACGGTTAGTGATGTGCCGCTCCTGGACATCCATAAGGTTGCCCAGATTTAAGTGACACATAGGTTTTTGCTGTGCCCATTAAAGGTTTAACTGGAAGGTACGAACCAGCCAGAAGTGAAGACTCCTGAGGAGTTTATTAGCACTTTTGTTGTGTTAATTTTGGACTCAAGTGACAATTAAATTTCCTTACCTCGACCAAATCCAAAAATACAATGAAGCGATCTTGAGGTTCTTATTTCATTACAACTACACAGTACATAAAATGGAAAACAAACTTTTTACACTAAACATATTAAAATTTTGTATGCCTACATTTACATGAAAAGCAGTTAGTTAATATGAGTAATTTATTGTAAATTACAACCAATTACTTGTCAATTGCATCCAAAAGAAAAAAAGCTAATGAATTTTTGTTACCCTTGTCTTTACTCATATTCATTTTAGAATCCTCTATTGACTTTACAAAGACAAATAATGAATAACCTAGTACCAATGTTTCTTTATGATGGTTCTTCCTTATACAGGAAATTCCAAATAATTGTATTTTTTAAATTTAATTTCAGAATTAAAACAGAATACAGTACTTAATTTATTATATGTGAATTTTATAACATCATATACTACAAAATTCAACTAAATACATTATTATTCCCAAAAAATAAAAAAAGATTTGTAATGAATACAATATATTTACACAGTTTTATTCTACTTAGTAATCGTACTTAAGTAGAAATCTAAACTAAGTTATAAATTAATCTAAGAACAAAAATGGGTACAATTCAATACAACAGTTAACAATGATAGCTCAATGACAAACATTCAGCATTCCTACACTAACATTGCTAGATGCCACATTATAACATTAAATAACCCTCCATCCCAAAATGTTCCACTTCTATATATATAAAAATGAATGTTTGTATGTTTGTCCTTTATGGAATCGTGAACTATTGGACCGATCATGATGAAAATTTGTACGTATATGTATTTTTCCACGGAGAAGGTTTATAAGCTATGCCCATCCCTTTCCCGATTCAGGATTCCGCCCCACTGGTTACAGAAATACCCATAAGAAATGCATTGCAGCAAACATATGTTAACGTCTTTTCAAATTTTTAATCAGCTGTTCTTTGTAAACATATATTACACTTATAGTTTTAAAGCATAGAGTAAGCTTAAGAGAAACGACAAATTTTGTTTAAACTGTTTTTTGCAATCACTGTTAAACATAGACTTTACTATCCAGATAATACAATTCAAATTTGACGTAAAAATTCACCTTTAACTGCAATATTTATTTAATATAAACCATGCTCATGCTTGATCAGAAGAGTAATGCAGATATCATAATTACTATCTTACGTTGGCTACAAATATAAAGAATGTTATAAAATCAACCTTAGTTGTTTTTTTTGACAGAAGTATGGTTCTCAAAACTCCGTGTGTACATATTCTCTCGATCGAGACAACAAAGCAAGCTCAATCGTGGCATCGGAGATATAACTAATTTAATCTAAAATTTATTATAGTAAAAAAAAAAATTTACTAAGTAATATAAGGACTTCGGTTCTTAAGATTTGCGTGCGAAGCCCTGGGTAACAGCTAGATAGAGGCAGGAATATGGTACATACCTTCATAATACGCCCAAGAGGCTCACGATGGAACGACTATCAATTATCTCAGCAATGTTTAGAATGTGATAGAAAAAGAATAAGTGAATATAGTGTACTGTTTTCAACGGGAAATTGCGTGCGAAGCCGCGGGCAACTTTTGCAAAAAATTATTGAAATGCGCAGCAAAGCGCGCCGGGCCCGCTAGTTAGTCATTAAAAATAAAAAAATAATCAGCTGATATAAGTTTGAAATAATCATAGCATGGTCTTATTCACTGTGAGATAGGATGATCTGACAAGTGGAGTCATATACAACTCTTAAACTATTTTATCTTCTCAATATCATATGTATAAAACTAACAGTATTGCTTGTACAATCAAATTTGGATAATTCAAACATTGTTAGTAGTTCTAAATTTTTGAATCGATCAAATTGTTCTCCAGGTCTCTTGACATTTCTATACAATAATAATAATAAAGTGAATAAACAAAAATCTTGGGTAGTTTGATTTTTTTCATAGGTTTCCTGAACTTTGACTTAGCCAAGTATACATGTAAATTAACCCCTTAACGGTTTTTGACGTAGTAGTATTACATTCATAGCGATTGTGTAAAAGTGTGATACTGACGTAATATCACGCATTGTTATATTGTTCCTGTTTTATTCTGTTGCTTGTAGTAATATTGCGCAAGAAGCCTTTCTATGACTAACGCACATCACGGAAGTAGTTCTGGCATTTTCTACTAGATATCAGCACTTCCTTGGTTCTCTGTCATGAGTGTTTGCACCTTGGTGAGTTCCCGTAGCCGCACACTGCAGACAGCTATTGCGTGTAGTTGCATGTCATCCGTCCTGGAGTAATGTATCGTTTTATTTCTAGTGTTCATTGTACCATGCAAATATCCGATGCACAAATACACGATTGGATTTGTTTGCGTTATGTTGACACGAAAATGTATATTGAAAATGTCTTAGTGGCAATATATAAAAATAACAGATTTAAAAAAACAATAAATACTTTTTTGATTAAAAATTGTAACAGTTGAAGGAAAAAAGAAAACCGTTAAGAGGTTAAGTCATCAAACAACTATATAAACTCGTGTTTTATTTCATATTATAAATTATACCCGCACACGCTGAATTCGTAAAACGCTTAAAAACTAGTTACTTAGAGCGAAACGACCACTAACACTCAGCACTTACGAATGTACGCACTAGAGAGAGTGACAAGGTACATACCGACTGTGTCATTGTTGGCGTGAGCATCTTCATCGGAGAGTAGCTCCACGTCAATAATGGGCGACTCACTACGAGGGCCCGAGGTCACCTCACCTAGCAACACTAGTGCTCTACAAGCCGTCAACACACTGGCCCCCCCTCACACCTCACTCTCACTCATCGAAGTGTGTATGTACAGAGTATCCGTGAATTGTGTCAGCATTTCATTGGACATTCACAAATATTTTACGTAAAATACTTAGTGTTCCATTAACGTGACTGCATATATTACCTATTCAATCAATTAAACGGTTTGCGATGTTCAGGTAGAATTTGCACGTAACGTAACTATGGTGGGAATGGTTCATTGATTCAATATGAATTTTGAGTTTACCTCCAGTTCACCTTCTTATTAGAGCAGAATTTGTAATCTGATGCTGTAACAGACTTGACTCAGTCAAGTTCATCTGTTGAAGTCGGCAACAAAGAAGCTCAAAATGAACTCTCTATATAAGATGTTTTGACATCAGACACACCTAGACTACAAATTATACTGTTGCTTAGGTTCTCATTGTCTCATCAGGTGCACAAATGAATTCAGGTGCTTTTAATATGAGAATGCATGTCCAAATGTTAATCTGAATGTCAACCTATTTTTCAATTTGTACCTATATTTTTTCATTGAATAAAAAACATAAACTCAGACATAAAATGAAAGATCACTTTTAATTTTGATTGTGGAAAAGAATCTTTTAAGTTTTAATTTAAAGAATTAATTTGTTATATCTGTTGACACAGTTCAGGGATACCTTTGTGGTAAAAGGAAACGCGCTGATTGTATTCTTACAGAGGTCCAGGTATTGCAATTCGTAATATTAAAAAAATAAATAAATTTAGTGTTTATAAAATAGTTGCCCAGTTGTTGGAGCAATAAGCACAAAGTGGTTGAGTTGGATTTGATTTAACGTATTGCTCATTATTCCAAATTGAGATAGTGTATTACTTTGGTGAGAAATAACATTTAGATGTTTCTCAAAAGAAAATTTTAATTCGTGAATATTGATCTTTAAAAAAAATTGAATATAATACAAAACCGACTATCTGATATAGTTTTTTTCATCTATAGTGACAAAAATAAAAATATTCTCTGTGTGTAAAGGCACGACTTAAACATTTCCTACCTGACTGCTTGTACTTTTAAGATGTCACTTGTAACGTGTAGTAGTTTTTCTTTCTTGCCAAGTTTGCAGCTTTTAAAATGCACACAATAACATAAATAACCGATGTAAGCCTGCGCAAAAGCCTCACAAGCCAGTTAAAATACGTTACATGTCATCATCCGCGTGAAATAAACTTGTGCAGTTCGCTGTACAGATACAGAATTGACTGTTATGTTAAGAGACACGCCGGATAAGTCTACGTTCAATGTGGCATCAAATTGTCCAGGAGCTTAGCCAATTTGCATTATATAAGCACCTATACCTGGGTTTTCTATGAAACAAGTTGATCATCAGACGTGCTAGTTTTGGCAGAGGTAGAAATGGGACGGTATGAAAAGTGTTAAAAATATAAAATGTTAATTTTTTTCATTGATCATATATTTCCTAGCTTGATACACTTACAACAAATTGTCAGATGGGTTAATAAATAATAAATCAGCCTCGGCTAACCATACACAGATCCTGAAAGTGGGGATTTTCTCTTGCTTTACCTAGCTATCCGATGTTGATATAACGATTATTTATGTGTATAACGGTTAGTTTTAAGTGGATCAAGCTAGGAAAAATATAATCTGAGAAAAAATTATCTCAGATATAATTGTAACCCTTTTGATACCCCCTCACTTCTGACTCCCACCACAAATTTTTCATTTTTGAACGTGTGCTTTGAGTGAACAAATAGTGAGTCATTTTTGAAAATATGAGAAAGAATAAGTACCGGACTTTCATAACTAATTTGTACAAGCAATCATACCCTAACTATTATGTTAAACGAATTTTCCTCAACACAAATTTTTTTTATAAAACGTTAAAATACAAAGTCTCATTATTTTTACCAACAATAATTACAATTGCGTCAATTACAGAGTGAGTTGTGAGGGCACTAGTGTACTGATAAAAATTGAGTGCAAAAACATAGAGCCGAGTAATCTGAAAATGCAAAAAGGTAGAATACAATCACAATAAGCTATCAAAAAACCAAGACTAGGATGATGCAGTGAGAGTATCTCATTTCTAATCATAATCTCCAATATGTTCAAGAACAATATATAAATTCTAAGCCTACGGACTGAACCAGTTAAAATAATGTGCAGTTAACAAGATGAGGTATTCATGTACTGGAAAGCTTGCAAAACACAGTTAAACATTGTATGAATGCAGGTAAGAATATGATTTTCAAAGAAAAAGCGAAAATGTGTGCTATTCACATGGCTAAACCTTATCTACTAAAATTTGTTTTACATTCAAAGGTTTCTCAACAATATGCTGTATTTCTGATAGCTAAAACAGTCCATGGATTAAAAACGAATAAATCAATTTGTTTTCATATAAGAGTATACAACTACAAGCGTTATGATGGAGATGAGTTGCATTAAACAAGAATGCTTGTAAAAAAACAATATCCAGCAAAGGTCACTGTGGAAAAATAATAATTAATATTTATAAACGGGAACACGCACATAGTACGAGGGCTATCCAGAAAGTAGGTTACGTTTTGATCCAAACAAAAAACGAAGTACTAGAATAAAATTGTATTATATACATCTGAAAGTGACACTAAAATACTATTTTTCAACATAGTCAACAAATTTAGGCACTCATCTTACCATTGAACTAGTTTTTAAATTCCAACGTTATAAAATTCTGCCGCTTGAGACTAAAACCAGGTCATACCCTCCAGCAGTTCCTGTCATCATCAAAGCGCCATCATTTGGTTTAGCAATTCACGTGTTATACCCAAGTCTCGTCTCCTGTAATGATTTGATCAATCAGCGAGTCATCTTTTTCGTACGTGTCCAAAAATGTCAATGAAGCTGCCGATTTTTATAGGTTTCTGTTAAGATTTTCGGTACCCATCTTGCATTAAATTTATGGTAACCTAACTTCTGCATACAAAACTCCCTGAAATTTGAGGAAAACTAAGAGAGAGTTCTGTTATTGTGAATCGGCAGTCCTTTTTAATCTTCTCATTGACTTTAGAGACAATTTCATCGGTTACAATGCTTGGCCGTCCACTGCATTCGTCATCATGCACATTAGTTCGGCCATTTTTAAACCTAATGCACCACTGACACACTCCACCTTCAGTAATCACATCGTTTCCATAAACTTCACAGAGTTTTCGATAAATTTCAATTGGTTTATTGTGCTTGCCAACAAAAACCGTATTACTGACCGCACTTCACAACTCGCAAAATTTTCAATTGCGTCACACATTTGAAATTGTTATTGTAAAACAACGAGTGATTGTAACCTCTCACTAGCACGGCTGGATAGCCACTGAACAGAGAAGTGCCCTGACATCAAAATGGCCGCAACAGTCCCGCCCCTAGTGGCTACAGAGTTACATGTAATCTACTTTCTGGATAGCCCTTGTAGAAATAAAGTCAATTAAAATTACTTTTATAGTTAAGTTTTAATTATAAAAAAATTATTTCTGTATACATAATATATATTTATAGCACTTCCATTTATAATTACACTAACCCATGAAAAAAAGAAAATTATTAGGGTTATTTTCTCTTTTAAGCATCTTTAGGAAGAACTGATACTATTTCAAGCCATCTTGGACTACTGCTCAGAATTTTTTTCTATGCAATGCAGTTTATTATTCAAACAAACTGTAAGCAGATTTCAAACTGCCCTTTAAGTTCCTAATAATATTTTTACAAGTATTATGATTATGTAAACTGGATTCACTTGCCACGTAATTGTCCCATTGTAGATAGTATTGTGTATAGAATACAAGTTACTATAAATTCAGGAAAAGAGGGAGTAAAGATTTAACTGTAATATTTGGCAACAGTTCTCATGAGAAGTTGTGTTTTTAACTACAGTTTAAGGTACGAATGCTTCTTTCTTTAGACAGTACATTAAATGGACAATTTTGTAAATGAATCTAGATTCTTTAAATGATAAATTAATACTCAAAATAGAACAAGTATAACTTGGTTTGGTACATCTATGGTTAGTTGTATGTTAAATTTTTTCAAGATTTTAAACCAGGTACACGAGACTGTACTCACACATAGTAAGTAATACAATTTTTTTGGGAATCGTGGCATTAAAACAAAACATTATTGCAATAATCCAACAAGTATGGTATTTTTTATATTTTACTTCTGTCAAAATCGGGCATTTAATATTGTATATTACTAGCTAAGGTGCTATTTATTCTTAAAATTATTGGAAAATTGTTATTACGATTTTCTTTTTAAAATATTTTTAATGCTTCTTGTACATGTAATAAAATTTTCCATAAACAAGACTTTTTGTACAGGTTTGTTACGTAAACCATGTTTTATCAAACACAGCTATAATTTAATTATATACAAAAATCTTGATTGGTTTAAATGACTACAGATAAAAATAAGTTATTATAATTATTTTTTCATTTATAATAATATCCAACAAAATTCTTAAAATTCAATTCCAAAAATAAATCTACAAATATTTCTATAAAATAATTTGGTTCAAATAAACGTATAACTTAGTGAAGCGTTTCCGTTCCTTAGGTTGTAAAAGCTTTGTGCAGTCTGAAGTGTGTATAATAATAAATATGTATAAAGACAAAACCAAATGCAAAACACGAAGAGTCAAGAAAGTATTGAAATAACAACGACAGCCAATGTAAACGGAGATATCTGGTTCATGTCTACCAATGCACTAGGGTCCGCTCTTTTGCGTATCGGGGTGGGTAAGCTAAAGCCACATGCCCACTTACCTCCCGCCGGTGGTAGTGATGGTTGTGGTGGTAGTAGTGGTTGGTAGTGGCGTGTTTATCTTTCACACAGTCAATTACGGTTCAAATTTTACAAAATGAATGGTGACAATATGAATGTTTTAGTTATGAGAATTGTTCAAGTTTAGTGAGTGGTTTAGCAACAGGAGTTATGGTAAATAAATCGCAAACTGTTTATGGTAATGAGGTTAATTTGTTTTTATTATAATCTTTTTCAAAAAGAATATTTTAATTCATAGCATTTAATAAACCATGTACTACAAATAGCAAATTATCTGTTTAAAATAACTGTCAAAATATGTCTACTTAAAACTAAAATTTAATTTCACGTAAATCTGCAAACGTAACTTGTGATTGAATGAAATCCTAAAAATATGGGGTCTTTTGTGTATGTATAATACTAAACAGTACATGACAATTTAATATCAAAAGCTTACTGTGCTTTCTCCAGTATTTTTACATTCAAAAGTACGTATTTTTATATTACCTGATAATAAAAACTATTATGCATAAACAGTATTATTTCTGATCCCTGAATCAGCCATCGAATGAACAAAACCAAATGTTTACCTCTGTTTAAAAGTACAAGTATTTTTTGAATATTTTTAAAGGTAGTTTGAATTAATTAAAATAAATTTAAAAAAATCAAATTAATATTTCACGAGTATTTTACGAGTCTCTTATTCACTACAAAACAAATGTGTTTGTCTACATATAAATGTATTCAGTTGTATAGAGCGATCATAAAGATGAATAACTAGATAAGGTGAAAGTTTAATTGTGGGTGGAGAGTGAAAATATAAAATCCTTCACAAAATCAAATGACTGAGAGAAAATATTTTGTCAAAATAGTTTAAATTTTCAGCCTACTGCCAAGATTATCTACCTGATTATTTTCCACTAAAAATTCCAATTTTAATTAGTTCATTAGGTTAATAACCATTTCTTTGCAGTAGATTTATTAAAATTAGTAATAGTTTTACTGCAACTTGAAGTAGAAATATAGCTGAAAAAGTGGAGGGTGGCAAAATTGAGGGTAGAGACTTACAGAGGGCAAAGTCCATCCTACGGGGCGGAGAGTGGACAATGTCGCTGTCGTAGGCAGAGTCGGTGCCGGAGTGGGGAGAACTGAGGGGCAAGGACATGCTGCGCTCAAACCTGTATCAACATGTCTCAGGTTAGTAACGGAGTAAGAGATAAATTAATGATAAATTAACTCTGGAACTGTCCTTATACTAGGATTGTTATCACTCTGGAACTGGAAATGAAATGTGTTATCACTCTAGATAGGGCTGTAGTTATCAACTCGGATTGTTATTTACTCTGGAATACTGTAAGTTATTAAATTATAATTGTTATCACTCTGGAACTGTCCAAAATTATACTAGGATTGTTATCACTCTAAAATACAAAAGAAAAGTCCTTATATACTGTAGGTTATAATATTGTTATCACTCTGTAGAACGATTGTTATCACTCTAGAACTGTAGTTATACTAGGATTGTTATCACTCTAGAACTGTAGTTATAACTAGGATTGTTATCACTCTAGAACTGTAGTTATACTAGGATTGTTATCACTCTAGAACTGTAGTTATACTCGGATTGTTATCACTCTAGAACTGTCATACTAGGATTGTTATCACTCTGGAACTGTCCTTATACTAGGATTGTTATCACTCTGAACTGTACTGTCTATACTAGGATTGTTATCACTCTCTGTCCGATACTGATTGTTATCACTCTGGAACTGTCCTTATACTAGGATTGTTATCACTCTGGAACTGTCCTTAGTTATACTAGGATTGTTATCACTCTAGAACTGTAGTTATACTCGGATTATTATCATCTGGAACTGTAGCTAATACTAGGATTGTTATCACTCTAGAACTGTAGTTATACTCGGATTGTTATCATCTAGAACTGTAGTTATCACTCTAGAACTGTAGTTATACTCGGATTGTTATCATTCTAGAACTGTAGCTATACTAGGATTGTTATCACTCTGGAACTGTCCTTATACTAGGATTGTTATCACTCTAGAACTGTAGTTATACTCGGATTGTTATCACTCTGGAACTGTCCTTATACTAGGATTGTTATCACTCTGGAACTGTCCTTATACTAGGATTGTTATCACTCTGGAACTGTAGTTATACTAGGATTGTTATCACTCTGGAACTGTACTTATACTAGGATTGTTATCACTCTGGAACTGTAGTTATACTCGGATTGTTATCACTCTGGAACTGTACTTATACTAGGATTGTTATCACTCTGGAACTGTCCTTATACTAGGATTGTTATCACTCTGGAACTGTACTTATACTAGGATTGTTATCACTCTGGAACTGTAGTTATACTCGGATTGTTATCACTCTAGAACTGTAGTTATACTCGGATTGTTATCACTCTGGAACTGTAGTTATACTAGGATTGTTATCACTCTAGAACTGTAGTTATACTCGGATTGTTATCATTCTGGAACTGTAGCTATACTAGGATTGTTATCACTCTAGAACTGTAGTTATACTCGGATTGTTATCACTCTAGAACTGTAGTTATACTCGGATTGTTATCACTCTGGAACTGTACTTATACTAGGATTGTTATCACTCTAGAACTGTACTGTCCTTATACTCGGATTGTTATCACTCTAGAACTGTAGTTATACTCGGATTGTTATCACTCTGGAACTGTAGTTATACTCGGATTGTTATCACTACTATTGTTATCACTCTGACTGTGATTGTTATCACTCTGGAACTGTAGTTATAACTCAGATTGTTATCACTCTAGAACTGTAGTATCACTAGAACTGTAGTTATACTAGGATTGTTATCACTGGTCTTATATACTCGGATTGTTATCACTCTGGAACTGTATTATACTCGATTGTTATCACTCTAGAACTGTAGTTATACTCGGATTGTTATCACTCTGGAACTGTCCTTATACTAGGATTGTTATCACTCTGGAACTGTCCTTATACTAGGATTGTTATCACTCTAGAACTGTAGTTATACTAGGATTGTTATCACTCTGGAACTGTACTTATACTAGGATTGTTATCACTCTGGAACTGTCCTTATACTCGGATTGTTATCACTCTGGAACTGTACTTATACTAGGATTGTTATCACTCTGGAACTGTAGCTATACTAGGATTGTTATCACTCTGGAACTGTAGTTATACTAGGATTGTTATCACTCTGGAACTGTAGTTATACTCGGATTGTTATCACTCTAGAACTGTAGTTATACTCGGATTGTTATCACTCTGGAACTGTAGTTATACTAGGATTGTTATCACTCTGGAACTGTCCTTATACTAGGATTGTTATCACTCTGGAACTGTCCTTATACTAGGATTGTTATCACTCTAGAACTGTAGTTATACTAGGATTGTTATCACTCTGGAACTGTCCTTATACTAGGATTGTTATCACTCTGGAACTGTACTTATACTAGGATTGTTATCACTCTGGAACTGTCCTTATACTAGGATTGTTATCACTCTGGAACTGTCCTTATACTAGGATTGTTATCACTCTAGAACTGTAGTTATACTCGGATTGTTATCACTCTAGAACTGTAGTTATACTAGGTTTATTATCACTCTGGAACTATACTTATACTAGGATTGCTATCTCTCTGGAACTGTCCTTATACTCGGATTGTTATCACACTGGAACTGTAGTTATACTTGTATTGTTATCACTCTAGAACTGTAGTTATACTCGGATTGTTATCACTCTGGAACTGTACTTTATACTAGGTTTGTTATCACTTTGGAACTGTAGTTATACTTAGATTGTTATCACTCTGGAACTGTACTTATACTCGGATCGTTATCACTCTGGAACTGTAGTTATACTCGGATTGTTATCACTCTGGAACTGTACTTATACTAGGATTGTTATCACTCTAGAACTGTAGTCCTTGTTATCACTCTGGAACTAGGATTGTTATCACTCTGGAACTGTACTTATACTAGGATTGTTATCACTCTGGAACTGTCCTTGTACTAGGATTGTTATCACTCTGGAACTGTAGTTATAATCGGATTGTTGTCACACTGGAACTGTGCTTATACTAGGATTGTTATCACTCTGATACTGTCCTTATACTAAGATTGTTATCACTCTGGAACTTTACTTATACTTGTATTGTTATCAACTCAAATACGAGTTGAAGTGATGTACATGGTTATGCAAACGGTGAGTGGAGATGATGAACCCAGCCGGACTCTACCTGTGGCTCAGCTAGCTTAGAGGACGACTGGCTACCTGAGATTTCATTTGAGCTGAGCGAGGGTACAGTAAGGTACACTACACCTAGTGGCCTATCAATGCAAAGGGTTAACTTTCTAAAATCACTATTAGTAACACTGTAGAAGAGAGCTCACCTAGATAGTTTAGTAGAGTCCCGGTGACTCCTGTGTTTGGTGGGCCGCGGGTGTGCAGGACTCTGACGTCCTGACTTGAGGGTTGGCTCTGAACCTGACAACATGTTGTCTCTTGTCGTTGTTGTCGTCTGTGTACCATGGGACTTGTTGTTGGCACTCTGGTTGTTGTTGTTGTTAGTATTGTTACTGTTGTTGTTCACTAAAACAGATGGAAATTAATCAATATTTTAGTTTGATGTCCATTTGAGTTACAGGAGCTCAAGAAGCTGAGTCATTATGGAAAATGCTCAGGGAGAAATAAAATATATATAGCTATCTGGTTGAGGTATAAAAAGTTCCTGTAATAAGTTCAAAGCCTATTTATTTTTTTCTCTTGTCTGTGATTCAGGGTATACCAGGTGATTCCAATAAAAGTGAGAATTTTTCAGGGTTGATAGACGATGTGAATACAAACATTTTTGTCCAGTACACATGGAGTCGCAAATGTTTTGTTTTCAAAAAAATTGAGAATTTGTGAAAAGCCTCCTCGTAGGCAACACATAGTGTTCTCTTTGAGATACAGCCAGAAAAACGCAAAGCTACAGAAACTAAATGTGTTTTTCTTGTTAATTATAAATAAAAGAACCACTTCCTGCAACAAAGAATGTAAAAAAAGTATTATTAAGCAGGAAAAGTGGGAGAAAAACCCAAATCCTTTCAAAATACAAGTAAAACAGTCAATGTTATGAAGGGATAAGCTTAGTATTGACACAAACGGAAGAAATTTTGAAAATAATTTTTTTACATTCTTGTTCACATTATGTGGTTCTTTTATGCAGTTCTTTTGTCAATTTTTGTGGAAGCGAAACATTTGTGGCCCCATAATGTAGTGGACAAAAAACTGTTTGTACTCACATCCTCTAGAAAAATGTGCACTTTTATTGGAATCATCTGGTATATTACAGTTATAAACTTTTCTACATGTCACAATACTATAGTAACAACATTAGTTCTCAGTATTATATTATGAAAATTGCTGTAATTCCTCACATGAGACCACATGGCTAATGCCACATGCACACTTGATTAGTTACCCAATAGCGTTCTCATCAAAGTGTTAATTAGTATGCCTTGATGGGTTAAGACATATTTATTTTAACGCTTATTACCAAAATACACCGCATAAATAATACTGTATATATACTGTACTGTACATTCTGTAAATACTGTACAGAAATTAACATATTTTTGGCTTGATGAGAAAGGCAATTTGTTTCTTATAAAAAAAATTATTTGGATTTTTTGTACTTTACATTGACTATTAAATAAAAAAATACGAATTTTTGTCATTGTAAGTCACCTGTGTTTGGGCTGGGAGTGGAGCTCGACACAGCAGGCACTGAGTTGTTGGTAGATGGAATGTTTACATATAAGCTGAGCAATTTGTACTTCTGTGCTTCATTCCTGTAACAGAACACATTGTCAGAAATAATAACCAATAAGGATGCTGCACATTACTTGGCCCCACCTCAATTAATTGTACTGCTTATTACTTGGCCCCACCTTAACTGTACTGCTTATTACTTGGCCCACCTTAATTGTGCTGCTAATTACTTGGCCCCACCTTAACTGTGCTGCTTATTACTTGGCCCCACCTTAATTGTGCTGCTTATTACTTGGCCCACCTTAATTGTACTGCTTATTACTTGGCCCCACCTTAACTGTACTGCTTATTAATTGGCCCCACCTTAATTGTACTGCTTATTACTTGGCCCCACCTTAATTGTACTGCTTATTACTTGGACCCACCTTAATTGTACTGCTTATTACTTGGCCCCACCTTAACTGTACTGCACATTAACCACTTACTAGACCGATATGAATAGTTTGTGATCCATCTAAATGTGCTAACTCACAATAATACGACAATAAGTATATTTTCAGAACATTGATTCTTTGTAGAGTTTAGCTCTATAACAGATCTACCGCAAAACTTATTGCAATTTAACATTAATACATGCTTGAGCTGTTAAAGATAAGATGCCGTTTTACAAAGTAATTAGTACAGTGTTTGGTACGAGTACACACACAGCAATACGACGTCCTACGATACGAAGTGAAACTATATAAAAAAGTTAACGTATGGAATAAAATACACAGATCGTGTCATGCCACTATATTCATACTCTCACGTAGGATTACAAAAACTGTGTTTCATTACAAAGTAAAGTTGTTATTGTAAAGATAGCTGTGAAAGTTTTATTGGATTTTTTGTAAAGTAAAAGTATTTTTCAAACTGCTTTAATAAAAACATGACCCAAGTAATAAACTAATATATTAGTAGTGTTAACATGTATGCCTGTGGTTACCTCGGCACTGCGCCCGGTCGGAGGAAGATCCCTTCGTCTTTGGCAGTGGAAACTCCGAGATCTGTCTCATCTCGGATGCTGTCTTCCGTTATCGATTCTACAAAAAGTTGCCTGGGTTATTGAGTAGTGAGAACGTTAACTGACCAACACAAACAGGATAGGGAGAGAGTATGTACACTGATTTACAACAAAACGTCATTCACTTTTAAGGCCATCAACACTGTAAATTTAAATTTAAATTTCTCTTGGGGATATAATACAGAGTGCGGGGCATAACAGCTTTAATTCATATTTTAAAATTTGATTTCAACTTCAAATAAATCATAAACTGGACATTAGCCTAACTAAAAAATTATTCACAAGAATTTGTAGAAGCCTAAATAAGTGGACATTAACTATTTAAAAAGGTGGATTCTAAACACTAAAATGTATTTAATATTGTAAATAGCAAATTTGTATTATTAAAAAAAAAAAACAAATTTAAATTGTAACTATTCAGTACTTTGTTTGTCTACTATACATAGCACAATAACCCTCTCCAGACGTAGCCTGAATGTAACACCAAGTTTTATGTTAAATGTTTATTAATGAAGTTAAAAAGTCATACCTGGCAAGAAATCTTGAAAAGGCAGTGGCATTAAATAGAATAAAAATCATCTGTAATATTTTTATAAAAAATATTGTAATAAATTTCACTAATAAATAATACAAATTAAAGGTAAAAATAATTGGTATACCAATTGTTATTTTTTTGGATAATACTCGGAGTTCTTAAAATAATTGGAGTTCAAAGGGTAGTAAAATTTAATTAAAATAAAAAAATATTAAAAGAAAACTCTCTTCACGTGGCTCTGTGATGTCAACTGTTGGTGATAGATACCTGGTTGTGATATGTTGGCCTTGTCACGATGCACTGCTCGTAACTGTTCCACCAGCCCGTGGTGTCTGTTGGCTCGGGCCAGGTCCAGGGGAGACTGTCGCTGGCTGTTGGTGACGGACAGAGCTGTGCTGTTCCACTGGTAGAGCAACAGTGCCGTCTGTGTGTGTCCCCTCAGGCACGCCCACATCTACACAACAATAACCAATTCTTTATCGAAACAACAACCAACAATTTTAATTTTGAATTTAGAAATTCTTATTTGTAAACAAGGGGTGAAATTTATCGATGACCTGTCCACCAGATGTAGTATGAATATCTGTTATAAATTTAAGGCATATTTGTCCAATATCAAGTTGTTTTCAACAAAAGCAATTGATATTTAACTGTGCTTTTTGTTTTTTTAAATCTTGAAGAGCAAGAGCTGACTGAGGAAATCATTACTACTTTTGAACCTGAAAAGGATTTGATCCGTGTGGATTTCAAATTAACCCCTTGACTGCCACATCAATGTGATCACGGTAATTTATTAATAATTATTATATTTTATTAATAAAGTAACTGAACTTAAATTTTTTCTCCCGTTTAAAATCTTGTTATCAGAAAAAAGAAGAAGTACCATTGCGTGCAAAAGGTAAACATGTTGTGTCCATCCGTTCAGCGGCCTAAAGGCTGAAAGGCACACATGCTGTTTCCTCTATTCTGCGTTTAGCATTAACGATTGTATTTCTTGACATTTTCGCTAGAATGCATTTGGATCCACTTCTCAGCTAGGTTTGATATTTGCTGTTTTCACACTAATATAATAATAAACATCTGGTAGAATGAGCTCAGATGTTCTGTTAGATTAGACAGGTTGGTTGTGTGTTTTGTTCATTTGAGAACTTTAAATAAACGTGAGTAAAATATGTTTGTTTCCTATTAGTTCAGATTTATTTAGCTACTAAGAGATGTACAAACAATGTATAATAAATACTCTATATATATATATATATATATATAGAGTTTCAGCCCTTTTACTAAAAGAACTTTTTTAAATACAGATATAATCCAATTTAGTTCAAATTCAATTTAATACTGATGGTAAAGTTAGATCAAGTACTAACATGCCCGCTGCCCGCAATTTGTTAATACTGTAACTAACACTGTTACTAGACCCTTATGTTGATATAACCAAGTTCCTTAGTACTAAGGTAAGAGACCATCACACTCACAAGAGGGGTGTTGCCGTCATCGTCTTGACTGAGGGCGTCCACTTCGGTTTCCAGCAGGAGTGAGGAGTTCTCGGCACGCCAGTGCAGCATGGCACAGACCAGCCTACAGCACACAGTGGAACAAGTAAGAGAATCTGGACGTTATTATAAATTTCATTAGTTCATAAAAACAAACACCTCATTTACTAACCTATTCCCATAACTCAGCTTTGGCGGACCCCGTCATGCCCCGCCACCCCACCCCTGTCACACCGCTTCTTCCTCCACTCACCGTTGTCCCATTGACAACATCTTATTACCTTGTTAATGATAATTAATACAGAAATGCACTGTTCAGGGTTTGAAAGTGATTGTAATGATTTTGAAGTAATAGTCACAGTCTCTTCGAAATCGTAATGAACAATATTACAAATTTAGCCTATAATAGTGTTACAGTTATTAGATTGAGCTACGTCTGATGTAGATGGGAAACTAAGTATCAGAGACCCATGTTCATATGGTGAAATATGTTTGTCGACCTGAGCAATAATGTGGTATAGCTTTGTCCAGAGAGTTACGGGACACCCTGTATAATGGTTTCTTGGGCTAATATACAATTTCATCCGCTTAATACCTTAAATATGACATACATTAAAGTTTGCCTAAATTTCTCCTAGCAAATTTATTTTCCCCACATTCCAGACTTGACAAGCAACAAGTAGATACTGCTGGTACTGACTTGGTGTAGCCGAGAGACGCCGCGAGGTGTAGCAGAGTCATGCTGCGGTGTGTCGAGCACCATGTGACCCTCGTGTCTTCCACGTCGTTACGCCACGCTCGGCGACTGAGGCCCTGACACTTGTAGACCAGCCTCTCCTCCAGGTTCTTCTGTTTAAACAGCTGATTGCCTTCCACCTTAACAAGCACAACACAAATTGTTACTTACCTTAGTGTAACTGATCACATTGCTTAAAATTTAACACTTTAATTCAATCTATTAATAGTATATACCTTATCTTGTAATGGTATTTTATTTTCTAGAGAGCTATTGTTTACTGTTGACCTAAAAACATAGACTGGAAGTCCAATAACCTGAAGAATAACTAATATCTGCCTTTAGAGTGTTGCTACAATAATGACTAATACACCATACCAGATTTTCCTATTTTGGTACCAGTGCGAGTAGGATAGTGAGGGTTAAACTGTTGTCATACACTATTATAATATATTCACTTTTTAACTATATTGTTTCTTTGACGATTACTTTACACATACTTAATCTTTACTAGAACATTATAATCTTTTAAGGAGTATAGACTTTTACAGATTACAATTCGGGTGTTATTGTGATTTAAATAGTTTTTTGCAACTCTTAAAAGCTATTATTGTGATCATGGTTGAATAATAAATGCCTCATGGAACATAAAAAATGTAAATTAAGTGGTTTTTTTATACTAAAGACAAAACAGATGTTTTAGGTCTGGTACATTTATACAAAAAATCACTGATTCCATCAACTTCTACTCAAGCCAACCACCATTAATTTAACATGGTTCTCCCACCGACTTTATGACAGACAAGTGACTCATAAGTGTACACCAGACCGCAAAAATCTCTAATGTCAGACACGGAAATCGATCCCGTGATTCCAAGGTTAACGCTTGTCCAAGATCCTCTTAGACCACACAGGCATTCTGACGATGTCTTGAATGTTCAGATAGCTTACTTAGGATACCTGTGGCTTTGCACACTATATTGAGTGTATTTCGATTCATCATCGTTACTCTTGTGATCAAATCATGTAATGACATTCCAGAACGTCAACACTGTGGTTGAGTACCAGAAATTACATTACTACTAACCAATATTTTTCTTCTTAAGGTTTTTCAACTACTGCATCTACTCTGAATTTCAACTATTCTAAGTATGATTTTTAATAAAGAAGTACTCATGATCTACTATAAAAAGAACACACAGGTCATTTTGATTCAACTAAAACAATGAATACCTAGACAAAGCATTTTGGTAAAATTTAAAAGTACGCAAAAATTAGACAGTCTTCAGAGTCGCTTACAAAGTCATGTCCAGTGTCCGGCTCCTGTTTGATCTCCAGCCTTTCGTCCATGGCCTCCAGCCGCTGGAGAAGGGTGAACTTGAGCAAGTTATCATTGGGGTTGGTGACTGTGTCCTTCACACCCTGCTGCTCCCTCGGTGGTGTCTTGTACTCAAACATGGCAGAGTTAGAGATGACGAAGCCCTGACACGCAACCTGCAGTGTGGCCAGGCCTACCTCGTGTGCTGCGGAGAAATTAAAATTATTATTAAAATTAAACGTCAGTGAGCAAAAAATCACACACATTTGATATAGACATTATCAATAGCCCTATAAAAGTTGAAATTGTTATAAGGTCTTAGTTACATTTAGATACTTTATATCAGTGTAGTTTTGACATATTTAAACTTACAATGGGTCTTAAGTTCAAATATGTCAAATAAAATGTAAAATTGGAAAAAGTGTAAAATTAAAATGTAAAATTGTAAAAATTATAAAATTAAAGTATAAAATAACACTTGGGTCATATGTTATGAAAATTATTAATTTACTCTTGACTCCAGTTATTAAAACTCCAGTAAAAGTTTTACAAACAAATAAATATGCAACAAAACTAGTTTTCATCAATATTAAAGTTAATTTAAAGCTGAAGTTGTGAAAATTATTAATCTACTCTAGACTTCAATATATTAAACACCATAACAAGTGGTAAAAAAAGAAAATACTATAAAAATATAATATTTTTCTGCTAGTTTTACATAAATATTAAAGTTTCTATTCAGCTAAATCTATATAAATCTCATAAATCTACAGTAAATTATGAAATTTTTCATAAGTATTCAATAAAAAGTGAGGGTTTTCATAGTTACTTTACGTAATAGATGTTGAAGGAAACCGTTTCAACTTTTTTGTATAGAAAAAATGTTGTAGAGTCTGTACCTATTATTATTTTTTCAGTGTGAATCGTTTAAAAATTTACCATAAAATTGTTGTTACTGGCATTAGCAAAATGATCAGAAAACAAAACGGTTCGGATTTGTCAGCTAATGAAACTTTATTTAATAATTTCAATATGGTTTATGAAAACCTCTCTCTATATATGTACCTGGACAGTAACACCGTAACACTCCAGATTGCACCAGAGTGGTGGGCACAGGGAAGGAGTCAAACAGTACAGTGTACGGAGAGGTGGT
This sequence comes from Homalodisca vitripennis, assembly GCF_021130785.1. Lineage (NCBI taxonomy): Eukaryota > Metazoa > Arthropoda > Insecta > Hemiptera > Cicadellidae > Homalodisca > Homalodisca vitripennis. Next base: position 135,622,193 of record NC_060213.1, read on the forward strand.
GGAGTACCAGGGTCCCGTCACAAGCACCTTCACGCCACCCTGTATGAGACGACGTAGCCGGTCAAGCCAAGATATTATCACAGATAAACAAGCAAAACTCTTCATATATAACTAGGCAAATCTTTTAGTTGTTATAACTTAACTGCATCTATTCTGTTCTGGTAAATACTAGTAAACTATTATTAACTCTCTGACTTGTAATAGTGGCTTCCATTAAAAAAATTAAAGTCTGTAATTAAAGGTTAAGCATTACAAATATCAGCTGATCCAAACTTAGGTTACATACAGGATTTGATAGATATCTTCACCCAAACATAGTCCAGGAACCGAAAATCAATTACCATTTTATAAGCACACAGACCAGTTTTTCATGAAACCGATAGATGAGTTCCTCCTATGAAAGAACCTTTTTGTTGTACCAGTTTTCTTGAGGGTTGAAATTAGAACGTATCAACAGCATTAAAGTATTGATGAATCACATTTTTCTCGGATTGTATTTTTTTAGCTCAACAGTCTTAAAACCAGCTGTCAATAATAAGAGAGCTATCCAGAAAGTAGATTACATTTTGATATAATCAAAAATCAAAATTCTCGATAAAAATTGTATTATATAAATTTGAAAGTGATATTAAAATACTATTTTTTAACATACTCACCATGCAAATTGAGGCACTTATCATAGCGGTGCATTAGTTTTGAAATTCCAGCGTTATAAAGTTCTGCTACCTGTGACTTCAACCAGTCACACCCTCCCGCAGTTCCACGTCATTTGAGGAAAACTGAGAGTTCTGTTATTGTGAATTGGCAGTCCTCTTTAATCTTCTCATCAACTTTAGAGACAATTTGATCAGTCACAATGCTGGCTGTCCACTTTGTTTGTCATTATGCACATTAGTTTGGCCATTTTTAAACCTAATGCACCACTGACACACTCCATCTTCAGTAATCACATCGTTCCCATAAACTTTACAGAGTTGGAGATAACTCTCAATTAGTTTATTGTTATAGTTTATAGCCAACAAAACCCATATTACCGAACGTGCTTCACAACTCACGGGATTTTCAATTTCGTCAGACATTTTAAACTGCTACTGTAAAACAACAAGGAGCGACGGTAACCTCTCACTAGCACGGCTGGATAGCCACTGAACGGAGAAATGCCCTGACATCAAAATGCCTCTAGCGGCTACAGAGCAAAATGTAATCTACTTTCTGGACAGCCCTTGTAATTATACTACTGTTGACCGAACAAGATAAATGATTGCTGTCATGTTCAGCCAAATATTTGGTTTACATATAGTTGGTTAACAGTGATTAAACTTTTATTTCCATATTTGACACTTGCTTGTAAACAGCATGTCAATATGATGCTTTATTGTCAATTAAATTGTATCATGGTTTCTAGTATTTTTCCAAATGTTTATCCCTTAAAGAATACAGACAAGATCATTAATTTCACGAATAATTCCTTAGATTTTGAATTCAAGTTGAACTTTTATACTTACATTTACATTTAACATTGAAGTAACAATGTTACCAACTGTTAGCGAATAATAACTATTACTTTAGAACATGAAAATGTAAACCATTAGATTAAGAGTGAAAATGGCTAATTAACAAAAACAAACCTCAGGGTACGCCCACTCTGGTGAGTAGTCGGTGATGTTGGCCGAACCCTCTCGGTACTCGAGGTCAGTCTGAGGCTGCCCAGGGCTGTTCTTCTCCTGGGAACTGTCCTGCTCCTGATCACTCAGCTCCACGATGTTGTTACCTGCATATTACATGACATCTAAATCCACACAATCTTTGATAAGATCTATTCAGCGGGTATTCCCAATATCATCTTAAAATTTGTCATCATATGGTGCAATCATTGGAATTACCAATAGCTTTTCTCAGTTCCAACTGGCCACTTTGGACAAAGGTAGAGTCTTTTGTTTGTCTGCATAAGGATCTGAAGAACCAATTTAATAATCACTCCTGGATATATGCAATAGCTGCTACGTTGATATTCTGGCCACGATTTGTGGTCGGTGTTGGAAAAGATGTCAGCTCCAATGCTTTTGTCCCATTCTTACTTGACCTTAGAATATCAAGTCCCAAATTCACTGTGTGTAGACAATTGTACGTATTTCTTCAATTAGTGCTAAATTTTTACTCCCTGAATACACACAGAGCCACCCACTTGTAAAATCAAACCCCACAACAAGATCAGCTACACAACAGAGAACTTGTAGTTGGGATTACAAGTGGTCTCCTTGCTTCCTCTGTGTATGCGCAATTTGAAACCCACCACCGCATTTCAAAAAGAACACTACTGTCCAAATGCGATCAGTGTGGCCTCATTTGGTAAGCAAGGAAGCTATCTTTTGAAACATAGGTAACATGCACACAGACACGCAAGCCGTGTGGAATGGCCGTAAGTCAAATGTATAGTGGTAGGTTTGAAATTCTAAATCTGTTCAGTATTTTCTTAGATGAATTGGATTCTGGTTAGCAAAGGTGCTTTTCAATACTCTGCAGTGTATCTTATGTGCCCTTTCTCGTGTACTTGCTGGATTTTTAGAACTTTGTAGAAAACTGATCAAATGTACGTATATTAATTTTTTTATTACTTAAGGCATAGAATAACAACAAAGGTAAATAAACTATGAATATATGTTTTGAACTTATAATGTATCATAATACGAAACTTGAATACCCTTAGTGGCAATGTTTAACAAATCTTGAGTTAAATAAAACCTTCGTTAAGTGCAAAAATTCAAAATATACAGTAAAAAATTAGGCAATTTAGTTATAAATTAAATTTGTTAGTAATAATCAGTATTCCATGCATATTTTATACAAAAAGTTCATTATCACCATAGGTTGTGTTTTATAACAATGGTTTTATACAGCATAGGGCACCTCACAGAATATTGAATGCCATAAAATGTTAAAGATAAATTAAAGAGCTTTTACTACTAGAGCTTATAGTAGCATTCCTTAAAAAAAAAAAAATACTATACTGCATTGTGTGGAAGTCTAAAACGTAAAACAAAATAAATATTATAATACAGGGAAAAACAAATTCAAAACGTTATATTTTTATGGATTTACAAGATAATGAATAATATAACACATCATATAATTTATACACATAATTGTACTAATTATTTTTGTAAGATATTTTACGATTTACTATAATTACTTAATTAGTTTATTAATTTTACTAATGCTGTAATAGTGTGACAGGTTCAGACGATACGTGAGAAGTGTGTCACAATTCCAGCTTACCGCTGTTGGAGTCCAGCACCTCCAGTTCTGGGAAGTCCCCGAGCATGTCAAAGGCATCCAGGTTGACGAAGACGTCGTCGTCCATGGCAGAAGGAGGCGAGCAGGCGACATCGATAAACTCCATGGGATTAATACCAGAGACTAACACGTCCGACTCTGTCTCGTCCCGTTTATTGTGACTGCTGCGGTCCCTGTGAGTCGTAAACTTATAAACTCTGAGTTAAAAAATGTACTGTTTGTTTATTATTGAATATGCTGGGTTAGTTGAATAGTAGTGGTTGGATTTTTTTAACTACTTAACTCAGCTAAACGTATAATAAACTACTAAAACTGTTAAAAAAGTAAAATGTGTGTTGGATGGTGAAAAAACATTCTGAAGTAACCTTAAAAATGTACTTTTGAAAAGAAATTTGAAAATGTTCAACCATGATATGGTGAAAGAAGAATAATTATGCTAGCTAATAGATGGCTGGGGTTATGCAGTATAATCCTTTACTATGGGACTGAAACTACTTTGAACGTTACACGATCACTTAAGAGCGCTTTGTACAGATTAAATAATTAGTCTGGGCGCGCGGCCGGTCGGTCGGTGGTAGGCTATGGCGCGGGGGGAAGAGGGGTGTGTGAATCGGTCATTCCTGAAAACATCACGCCCGCGCCACGGTGGCGGACTTCAAGGTCGGGCCAGCCGGAAGGGCTTGGCTGACTTGTGACTCATCTTTCCCTCCAGCAAACCTTCCCTCCAAACAATATAATACCAATGTGACATCTGTTGTCATAGAGTGAGCATCGTTAAACTTCAGAGTTGTTCTAAGCTGTGTGTATTTACTGTGTGCAGTTAACTGTGAATAATTATTACGTTCAGTGTTTTTGTATTGTGTTATTTTGTTTTAGTAAGAAGCTTATTTCATAAGCAATATGTGTGACCGTGTGAAATCAAAACTGAAGGGTAGAGTTTTGCACAGTCAAAGTCGTGAAATTGTCAGTAATGTATATACATTCATGAAAAAGGAGGCTGATGAAAAAACTTTAAGTATTCCCTTGGCAAAGGCCCGTGTCCGAACAGCAGTAGCTACAGGCGTCTCAGAACGTGAAATCTCAAGAATTAATAAAGAGCTTAAAAATTTAACCGTTAATAATGACAATGGTGAAAGTAGCTTTCTCACCCCAAACAAATTGAAAAGGAATCGTAAAAAGCCTATTACAGGATTGGATGACTTTGACAAAGCTCTGATAAGGCGAGTTGTGTACGAGTTCCATCTTCTAAAAAACAAGCTACCAACTGTATCTTTGTTACATGAAGAATTGAAACAGCGGATCGACTTTAAAGGATCAAAATCAAGCCTCAACAACATTCTTAAAGAACTTGGTTTTCGATGGAGAAGGACACAAAATAACCGCAAGCTTTTGATCGAGACTAATGAAATAAGAGAAAAAAGAATTTCGTATTTAAGAGCACTCAAACGTTACAGAGATGAAGGACGTCCAATTATATACTTAGACGAGTCTTATATACTGACAAGTCATGTGTCAAGTTCATCGTGGTCTGACGAATCAACTAAAGGAATGCGTGTTCCCATTTCGAAAGGGGAACGGTTGATCATGATACACGCAGGAAGTGAAGCTGGTTTTGTTCCCAATGCATTGACAATGTGGAAGGCATCGAGTCATTCGGGTGATTACCACGATAACGTGAATACGGAATCAATGATGAAATGGGTGAGAGAAAAACTTCTGCCTAACATACCACCAAGATCAGTTATTGTTGTTGATAACGCCCCCTATCACAATGCACAAAAAGACAAAGCACCTACTTCAAAAAGTAAGAAACAATTTATGAAAGATTGGCTTTCTAAACATCAAATACCTTTTTCGGATGATTTGCTAGTCCCGGAGCTGTACAGGGTTATTCTCCTAAATAAACTGAGATTTGTTAGGTATGAGCTTGATGAACTAGTGACCAGCAGTGGAGGACATGTTGTGCTTCGGCTCCCACCATACCACCCGGACTTAAACCCTATTGAACTCATTTGGGCTGAAGTGAAAAACTACGTAGCCAGTAGAAATATTCAGTGCAGTTTTTCAAGTATTAAGTCTTTAGCGGAAGAAAAGTTTTCACTTATAGGTGCAGAGGAATGGGCCAGAAAGTGCGAACACGTGAAAAAAATTGAAAATGATTATGCTTCAGCTGAGCCCCAAATCGACAATCTCGTGGAATCAATGATCATTTCACTCGGCAGCAGTGACAGTGAAAGCAGTGAAAACGCGCCAGATGACTTGAGCGGCATTGAAGACTTGGGTGATTTGAGCGGCATTGAAGATTTGGATTGAAGCGTATGTATTAACTTTGTACATATTTTATTATTATTTATTAACATGTTTCAAATTATTTCTGTCATTAAAAAACTGTGGAGAATGTTGAATACAACACTGTTCTGTTCTATTCTATTATGTAAGGATCTAGCTTTATATTTAAGCCATTTAAAGACAGTTTAAGATTTAAAATGTTAAAACTGAACTTTTATCCTTATTTTATCCTAGAAAATACATTAGGTGAAGTTTATAGGTAAGCCAAAATGTCATTGCTTTCACGCTAAAAGAACTGAAGACCGTACTGAGACTGGGAGAAGCTCGCGCGCCGAGTGTTTATAAATATTAAGATAACGCTTAATTTCCCCCGGAATGAGGGGTCGTAGAAAAAAGGTTTTTAGACAAAAAATGCAGTTTAATCGATTTTCTAAAACTTTTCCACGGGAAGTTTGATATTGACAGAATAATAAAAAACTTCCTCGCAGAGCGAAAATTTCATGTCATAAAATTAACCAAACTAAAACTGTACTTGGTTTTTACTAATTTAGACATTATTATTTTAGAATTGACATTTTTTATACGTATTTGTTGGAAAGACAAGAATGTGTTCTTTAATTTGATATAACTTTTATTACGATAAAGTAATGGCAAAATGCTCCCGGTTTAAAGGTTATTTTTGACGATGGAAGGATTGTGAAGGAAACAGGATTTTTCCGGACATTTGCCATCGTTCAGTGAAACAAGAAAACAGTAACACTACGTTTCGAGATCTGCAATCTGATCTCGTCTTCAGGTAAAGAACTAACCTAATACATAATTACAAACTAAGTTAAAATAAACAAATCTTACTAAAGCGTTGTGGCACGCCTAAGTCAGGAATCACAACCTACATGTTGTTGTCAATTTCACTAACACTAAAGACATGCACTTAATACAAAACTATACAAAACACTAATCATTAAAACTAAACTACGGAATACAGGTCACAATGCGTCTTCACTCGTCTACTGACCACCTACGACTGACCAGAGGGACTAGCCAATGGCAATCGTGACGGCTGGCTAAAAAAAGATGAGTAATTATGTATTAGGTTAGTTCTTTACCTGAAGAAGAGATCAGATTGCAGATCTCGAAACGTAGTGTTACTGTTTTCTTGTTTCACTGAACGATGGCAAATGTCCGGAAAAATCCTGTTTCCTTGGCAAAATGCTCATTTCATGTGTTGAATGGAATTAGTTTTGTGAAACGTTGCGCGTGACAGCGAAATAGAACCTCGAGCGAGCCGAACCTTAGTTGAACGGCTAGTAGTGCCAGAGCCGTGAGCCCAGACTAATTATTTCATCTGTACTAGTGGCCATCTTGATTTTAGCACCATAAGAACAACGTTAAACCTTTAAGTTTTGTCACAGAATTACGGAAGGTGTATCATTCTATAGATATAATTAATACGTATCCAAATGCATTCTAGTTAAAAAATATTTTTACTTGTTATTCGAAAAAAATATCAAACTGGTTCACACTCCATTGTCCAAATATAAAAAGATATATTTCATATGAAATACAAAAAAGTGTTTGGATGTGTGGACCTCCTTTAATTCAAGAACCAAAAACAAGGTCGTAGAATAAATATATCGTTATTTTTATGGAGTAAAACTTAGTCGTTTCCCATCAGCAGGCTCTCAAAACACCTCTGTTCTGCAGCTATTATATTTGCCAGTGTTTAAAACTCATGTTTAAATGAAAACAATAACAGCAACAAATAATAGAATTAAAGAATTGCGATAAACTCCCCAATAAACTCCACCAACTCCATCCAATTCTCAATTCATTAAAAAACACATGTATCATCACAATTCTACACCACTTACGTCTAGAGTACAATGTCAGATCACTTACCTCCGACCCAGATGGGTTTTTTCAAACCAAGATACATTTTTGTCAGTCCCGGAAAACTTGCTAAAATGGAGTTGACGGGTTTTGTAACTAGGGGTGTCACAATCGTTAGACATAAAACTGAAAGATACAGACGAGGATTAGACAAGAACTGAGGCAGTAGAGAACTGAAACACTCGAGAACAAAGGTCAGGAGTGAAGTCAACATACCAAACAAAGATAATGGAGAAACTAAGAGCAAAGAAAGAGAAGCAACAAAGCTAAATTAGTTCAACAAGAAGAATGAAAATATGTGAATGTATAATGTGTCTGTTAGAAATCTTCATATTAATTATTCAGTTAGTTGGTAAATTTTCATTTATCATAAGTAACACATCATGCTATTAATAAGTTAGCTTCCAAGTGACACTGTAAAAACAATCACTGTAACAAACATATCACTGTTACACTTACATTAGAACTTCTTATCTTCAAATTTAAATGAGTTTAATTTAACTTAATAAATTAGATTTTAATATTGTAAAAGTTATCTAAAGCTCAAACCTCCAACTAAATCTGGTGCGCTTGAGGATTGAACAGGATTAACTGTGAGGGGATATTTTCATTTTATTTTGTTTTGGTTTAAAGTTTTTCTAGAAATAAAGTCTTTATTCGTAAAAAATATGTGTAATACTGAGTGTTTTACGTGAAAGATTCTGTAAAATGTACGATTTTGTTGATTCGAAGATGACTGCATTTGAGTGCAAAGTGATTCGAATTCTGACAAACGTGCAACAGCAAGAAATTTGGAACACGTCTGTATTCTTGTGGTAGTCAACAAGACCATGTTCAATAACTGAAATCTTGAATTCCAAAATCTGATTGTAAAATCTTACATGGAGATTTAAAAATTAATTGAGATGCAGAGTGATAAAAAGATCTGATTGTGAAGAAGTCATGTCTGGATTCTTCATCACAACACGAAACAGGCAAAGTGAAATAAAATAACCAGTGTCTTTTGATTTTTGGCTCTTCCCTAAAAAATCAATTGAAAACTCCTTTGCAAATAACTAGATTTGAGGATATAGAGTAATGAAACAACTTTTTAGCTGTTCTGAAAGCTACGAGATAAGGGATATTGCTGGAAATGAGAAGGACACGCAAAAGGCAGGAAATACATGAACAGTAAGTAATGTTTTGCTCAGAGTTACTCACTTTCAAACTACAGCCAGGTTACTTTTCTGTCAAATCTGAAGTTTTGTCATGACATAATCATGTAATAAATCAATACTACTTTATCGAAATTGATAACGATTGCAATAACTTATATTTTTTTAACAAACTACAATATAAAAAACAACTTTGTTCTAATAAATTCAGTATCATAAACACATTGTCAGACTTGAAACAGCTTAGAATGGTACAATAGGAGGTACTACAACGTGATATTTTAGTTGTTTATATTTAAGTCTTTTTGAGTATTGGAGGAGAAATGAATGTGAATGAACATTATAAAAATTAACATCTTTGATGCAGTGTAATGGAAAGAACAAAAATTGTTAAAAAATGTTTCATGAGAAAAATAGAATTTGCTTTTAGGAGCAGAAAAAACACAGTTTTCAATATTAAAACATGACAGTTTGTAAAAATCTTGTTTTTGTTTGAACTTTCACAAAATTTAGGCGGACATGAAATATTATGTGTAAAAGCATATTTAATGAATTTGCTACAAACACATTACATAATATTTCAAAACAGCACCCTTATTGTGATTGAGAAAAGTATCAAGTTTAAACATGTAAACTTTAGTTTAAGCAGATTTAACAATTTGGAAAATAAAAGGGAGTTAATGGCAGATTTCAAATGGACAGATTGAAAGTGTAGTGAGATTTTTTGGGTGGCTTTAATAAAAAAGAGTAATTTAACCCAAAATAAGTCTAAAATCAGTTACTTTTGATTTTAAAACATTTTGCCACAGAATTGAAGGACCTCTTAAAATCAGGAGTAACTCTTACAACTCATACCTGTGTTGTGACTCGGGGGTGCCGCAAGTCATGGGCATGTTGGCGGACAGCGTCTGTTGTATATCCTCCTGCGACAGGTCCAGAGTCTCGTTGAAGAACTGATTGCTCGACAGCGACTCTTTCGAGCTCAGACTGTCGGAGTGGTGCATGCCGAAGGGCTTGACGTCCACCAGCATCTCCGAACCAGCCTCGTGTTGCTTCTGTCGCTCCTGTTCCTTGGCGGACTCCCGGCGCCGGGAATAACTACGATCGTAGTCTCCTCCCGTCAGCAGGATGTTGCCGTTGCTGATGTCCATCTTCTCCGGCTGACTGGGAGCTTGCTGAGGAGGGTTGTTGAGCTGCGGTTGGCTGTTACGGTGGGACGGTTGGGACGGCTCACTCAGCCGGTGTTGCTGTGCTGAGCTCATCATGTGACACGAGTTGACCACTTCCATCTGGTAAAACATCAAAACTACACTACTTTGTTCAGCAACAGACACGCGTAAACACAAGTATCCTGAGGGTGAGGAAGGCAAGAGTAGTTCTACAGATAACAACACGAAGAACAGTGCACTCTGAATCAGCAAAGCCAACAATTAAACATTCCACAACCCTCAACGAACACGACTCAGCCTTTTACTCATGGAGATGTTATTAGTTAAAGATAAGAATACGGACAACAGATCATCTTCATATTACTTTTTGTAGGAATCCATCAAATTGTTATCCTTCTATTCAGTAGAACACATTTGAAAAGCTGTTTCTGGAAGTAATGTATTCCATAAAAAGTATACTTGAATAGATATAAATAACTCAGACGGCATAAAATTCTGAAGACAATTATTTTTCCAACTCCGATCTTCATGACTGTATTCACAAAGAGAATACATACAGCAACCTCGATCACTGTTACATGAATAATGGATGCCTTGATAAATTGTATCCCAATCAACCAAAGCCAGAATTATTATTTACGATCTGAAACATCAAAACCCAAATGACTCTAAACTGAATCTATCCCAGTAGGGATTAAATACACTTATTCTAACTAGGTGAAGCAGCTAACGAATGGCATGTGGGTGGAAGAGGGTAGCACAGACAGAAGACAGTACAGAGAAGACAGAAACAGAATATCCTGCAAGAGACAAAGGATGAAGATGAAGTGCATAGATGTATGGATGGGTGAGATGACACTAACACAGGGGCAGATCATGCTTGGTAACATGGGTAGTATCTTGTGGAGGTTCTCTCAGAAATTTCCTAATCGAAACATAACTTACGATTATTAGATCGTTACAACTAAACATTTTGTAGCAGAGTTCCAAGATAAAAATTATTTATGTAACTACTACATATCAGCCTTACATCTAGTGAAACGTTTGTCTTTGGAAAATAGATTTTGTAAGAGCGACTAAAGATGTTTTAAATATTAAACTGAGTAGAAAAGTATTAACAGTGTTCAACTAAAAAGCCCATTGAACTTGACTATTCATTTTGTAATAACTAGCAATACAATCTACTTGTATTTTTGGAAAGAAAAAAAATCCAGAATGCAATAAGAATTATTTTTATTAATTTAAAAGAATAGAAATACTTTGTCTACTTATTTAAGGAATACAATTATTGATTAGAAAATACATCCCTGATATACTAGCCTTAAAAACCATAAACTTTATTTTAAATCAAAGAATACTTGAATTTGATCTCAAATTCATCATTATATCCAAAATGTAAAATATTAAAATACATCTTTTACAATACGAATTAGGTATAGAATTATGTGTTTTTAATAAACTATAAGTGTGATTTATATTTATCAAAAGCAACAGCATAGGTACTTCAGTGAAAATAGACTAGTGTTGTTATGAAAATTTATAGTCCGCTTGCTTTACGTGGAATTTTTTCTATTAAACAATATTTATATTAAGGTAGGAGATACAAATTAAACAAGCTAGCTTACCAATTACTGAAATCAAGCATAAAAAATGCCTAAAGATTAAAAATAAAACTAGAGGAGTATAGAGATAGAACCACCACAAGATGTATCCCCCACTGTGAGGCCAAGACCGATCTGAATCCCCACCAACGTTACCTCCATGGCTTCTTGCTTGAGGATGACCTTGGAGTGGGGGCGGAAGACAGCGGGGCTGGGTGTGGGACTGGATCCCCCGGAGTTGAGAATGAGCAGACCTCCAGAGCCCTGGATCTGGGACAGGCTGAGGACCAGTGGGGAACCAGAGGTCTGAGCGGTGGACACCTGCTGCTGGCTTGTATTGGAGCTCACCTGTAAATGGCTCAGGTTAGCTGCTATAGATAGCAAACTATGGGCCAATATCACTCTTATCATTTAGATAAGCATTTACCTCCACAACTGGAGGTCTAAATGGCTCAGGTTATCTGCGATAGATAGCAAACTATGGGCCAATATCACTCTTATCATTTAGATAAGCATTTATCTCCACAAATGGAGGGCAATATGCTTACATCAATGGAAGATTTCACATTTTTTAAACTTATATTGCTCTCCAAAAAGAAGAAACACACACAACTATATGATCATTGGTTTGAATGCAGGAATCCCTAACTTTAAGTTGGTGACTTTCTGAATTTGATGAATTAAGATTCACCATGAATAAAAGATCAAATCTTTTTTTCCGCTTAGTTATAAATCCATCCAACCTCATTCATGTTCAACAATTCAATGGAGATATAAAACAACCGTGAAGTGCTAATGGATCTTGTCTTCTCTTCCGTAGAATCTCTTGATATATCTGTCAAACAGTCTTATAGTACCATAGGATCCTATAGTACCAACCAAGTACCACCATCCTGCTTTAAATATTGGAATGGTAGCTCTGTAAAGGAAGGAATGCAATGTACAAATCCAACTTCAACAAAATAAACAAAGAAGCTATACATTGAAACCAGCAGCTCTGGCAGTATCCTATGTCAAATAATGTTCTGGAAGTTGACAAAGATTTTTCATCTTTTTGTATAAATCTCAGAATTTGTTGTTCTTCTTATTGCAGATTATTTTTCAGTGTTGGCCTTGTTATTATTTATTGGTAATATTGCCATTGTACTATTGTTAATTTTATACGATATTAAATGAATATCTGAATAATTATTTTCTCTAATCTCTTTTTTGTAACTTTTTAATTAGTAAGTATGATAAGAAAATCCAAAACTAATTCTACTGTTTTTGGATTTGAATGGAAGATTTGATTGTTTGTAGCAGAAGCTTCTTGAAGTGCAAGACATACTGTTTCAGAAGCACCAAACTTGGAGAAGCGCTAATGCACTTGATAGTGAGTAAATGATATGGCAGCATATTTGCAGACTGGGTAATGCTGGATTATCCTAACGTTCATTCTCCAGAATAATAGACAAAATATTTACCTTCAAGGATATCCCTAGACTTGTAAAAGGATTACGATAGAGCTATACCTACAACAATTGTCCTACTTCTGGAAATTTGATGGGTAGACACTTCATCTTCTTCAGCCTTACAAAATCCAGCTTTTAATTCAACCTCATGATACCTTTATTTATTAGTCTGGATCCTCTAATATTTCAGAGAAAAATGCTAGTTGTAAGCAAATTTTTAAGTCAAATCTCTAGGCCTTAATTCCCAGCATCTTTCTATTTGCAGTGCAGTAGATAACTTCCTTAGGGTGAACTTAGGGTGAAAGTACTTGCCACATAAATATACTTAAATCTGATTGCCGGATCCCCAAACTTGTTAATCTTCCACTAGGTGCAAAGTATGTGTATGCCAAACAAGTACGCTCGTAGATGAGAGATTAAAGTACCTGAGCGTTGGACGTAACAGCACTGTGATGTCCGAGATGAGGATGATGCAGAGTCATTGTCCTCTGCTGCGGCTGAGCTACTGACATCACTCTTCCGTTACTGTGATGATGGTTTAGCATCGTCGTTGACGACACCTGGACACATCATTGCGTAACTGGGCTGTGCGTTAATTGTAATAAAAGTACACAACAATAAAAATTATTAGATGACATCAATTTTTTATGCCCATAATCTAATACACCTAATTGAGTTTGCTGTTAAAATTTACAGTTAAAAAATCAGAAACACATTATAGTTTTGTACTGTCTAAAGCAATATTAAGGTATATTATATTAATTTAATAATAAAAAATAATATTAACAAATGCACAGTATAAAATACAGGTAACATCTAGTAATAGGTAATTAAATAATTTTATTATTTGAAGTTATTAATGCAACAGTGAGCAACAATAACATGGAAGGGTTTTCAGCAATTTTTATATACTTCTATTTTTTTATTATTTTAGTTATGTATTTCAAACTGTTCAAATTTTGCTTATGACGTAAATGGGTAATGTTGTTAGTTATAATAATATTGGTTAATTCAATTATGTAAACTATCCAAATTGTTTACTGTTTAATATGAAGTTCAACTGCTGAGGGGTTGTTGAATAATTATTTATGTTACGTTAAATAATTTTCTGTTTAACATGTTGAGTCCTAGTGTGGGCTGGCTGTGTAGGGTGCTCCAGAACACTCAGTATTGAGCCACAGTGAAGGTGTTGAATACTTAATTGTTGTTTTAGTGTTTAAAGATTAATACAGGTTTGTAATTATATTTTTTATTGTGTACAACACAAACTGTAATTACAATACTGATGTTAAAATTACTATTATTAGAAGCACATTATTTATATTCTTGTAATCGTAGCAGATAAATCTAGATTTCAGCTAATAATTTATTTAAAACGTAATACATATGAACGCTTCTGTATTTTAAGATAAGTGTTTGAGTTAATATATTTTTCTGAATTGGCATAAGATATCTTTAAAAATTATACCAGATTCACTAAAACGTAATAATTATAATAAGAATGACAATATTATCTTATGTCTGCATCATGAGTCACAAATGTTGAGTCACAAGGCTATCAAGAACCTCTGACACTTAGGGAACGAACTCCACCAACTCCAATAGTCATCTCCTGCAGTAGACTAGACCTATTGAATTACCCTACAATCCAGAATCTCGACATTTGCGTCATGCTCCTGTACATCCATAAGGTTGCCCAGATTTAAGTGACACATCGGATTTTGCTGTACCCAATGTGGGTTCAACTGGAAGGTATAAACCAACCGGAAGTGAAATCTCCTGGGAACGTCTGTGAGTACCTACCTGGTTGTTAGGAGGCTGGGCGGCAGATATCCGGCGGATGGGCTGGGAGCAGGACTTGGAGTCCCCGCAGGAGTTGTCCGGACAACCGCACTCCAGTTGTTTGTTGAGCGCGGCCGCCCGTGCAGAGCGCTGCTTCTCCATCAGTTGTGACACGATGGCCTCCACCGTCTCGGCAGTCTGCAGTGACAGTTATAAGAGGCTCTTTACTTACTCTCACCACCACAGAAGGCTCACGGCATTATTTGTGGAGCCTTTATATATAATTGTAAAAGACTTTACAATTATATATAAATCTATTAACCCCATCGTTCATTAGTTATACAAATGAGCTAGTTCTTTTGGTACAATCACAATAATTAGAATATTGCTTATCAAAATTTTTACATAAAAATTGTTTTAAGCATAGGTACAATAATGTATGGAATTTAAGAATTTCCCTTTGGATATCATTCTTCTGTCACAACATGAGTATAACTCAATAAATACTTCCTTCTGCATTCCTCAGTAAAATAAAATTGTTATAATTGGAATTTCTAAGTAGTAGATACCACTGTAGTCTTTGTTCATGTTCCAAAAATAATGCATCCTGGGTGAAAAATCAAACGATTGCCTTAAGAGCCAGTTGGTGGCCATCTTGATCTTGATTTCAACCCCATAAGAACTTCAAGCACTTTTACGGCCTTAT
This sequence comes from Homalodisca vitripennis, assembly GCF_021130785.1. Lineage (NCBI taxonomy): Eukaryota > Metazoa > Arthropoda > Insecta > Hemiptera > Cicadellidae > Homalodisca > Homalodisca vitripennis. The sequence goes on from NC_060213.1 coordinate 135,637,529, forward strand.
TTTTAATTGTAGAATCGTGGGGGATGTTTCATTTGAAAGATACGATTGATACACATCCAAACTTTTTTTATAAATATTTGTATGGTTAGTTTGAATAAAAATGTTCCAACATTTTGGTATTTCATGTAATAAAAGGTAAACAATTTAAAAGAAATAATAAGTGCTTTAATGAGTATTCATCACATCTTTAAAATGAAACAACTGCCATAAGTTTATGACTAAAAATAAGACCGAAACCATTTTAAGTTTTACATTGTTCTTAGGGATTACAATTCAAGTTCGTTTCTCTACAGACTTTACATTTGTATCTCTATAGCTGTTCAATTTAGCTACTCTTACGGTTGATCAACTTGTACGGTTGTGGGGGGGGGGAGAGGGGGAGGAAAGAGCACTTGTCCTAAAAATTAGTTTAACCATCCAAAGCAATGCAAGTCTTGAATTAAGTGCAGTAGAAGAAAATTTTGAAGCTATAAGATTTTAATGCATTACTAAAATTTACAACAATGGTACACATTTTACCATCAAAATAGACTCATATTTTAAATGAAATAAAACACCCAAAATCAACTCTAAAATTGAGAACTCAAAAAGTTTTCATCAGTTTTTGTGCTATTAAACTTTATATTAAAGTTCAGTATCTGTAATGTAATTTGATACAAGAGTTTAGAAATCGATACACATGAATCAAATAGATTTAGTTACTAATGGATAAAAATTATTTCTTTGTATACTTTCATTGTTAAATTAAACAGTTATAATTCACTTTTATTGTGTATCAGTCTCAAACGCACATAATATCTGTCACCACACATATACGAGTATGTATTTATCACAAATAACATTTACACTTCCTACTCATGTATACGACTGTATACTTCAAGTTCTTAAAATCAAGACATCGAAGGACACTTACTGAAATTTCCAGCTCGTTGTTTAAATCAGGTTCATCCTCACTGTAGACTGAAATAAAAAAAAAAGATTATTTAAAAAACAATATTAATTTTGTACGAACAAGCTACTTTTAAAACATGTAACTGAATTTAAAACAAGAAACAAAAACAAGGATTGTTAGTTTTTATAAACATACAACCTCACACCAAGCTGTTACATCCCGTAAGCTGTTTATAACACTTCCATGTTAACCAGAGTTACAATATACCATGCATCATGGGACTGCCAGTTATGGTTTAAGGGTAAAACATAAGTATCATTAACATAACATATTTTTAATCTTATTCTAATTAGATATTCTTGAAATCTTTGCAATAACAGTTTGCTTTTTTCTTAACAGAAGTGCAGAAAATTACTTAGAATTGTTAGTGATCGAAATTATAGATTGTACATAATACAATATGTAAGTATAATATAAGTTTATTAATACATAATTTTCAGGGGAAAAATTATGAATAACTTATTACATTAGTGATACATCCATCTTCTCCGGTAGATTATGAGGAGTTGAAAATTTGTAAGGTAAGCATGGGATAAGCTTGACATGAATTCTGTTAAGAAAATGAATTTTATTTGACTCTTTATAAAAAGTCACTTATTGTTTTAATGTTGTGTATTAATTAAACCATACTAATCTGTACACATGATCAAATGTACAAATGGTACTCAACATTAAATTTAATGTGACATAGCCAAAAAAAGTTTCACAGTAAGGGATTCATGAGTAAATATTTGAGGGAAGAAAGAAGGAAAAAGCAAATGTGGAGTTAAAGAAGCCATTTTTATGAAAAGAATTTCGAAACATCTTAAACTTTCAAATTCAAATTGATTTAATTTATTTAACAGAAAATTATACTCACAAATTTTAATAACTAACCACTAATTTCAAAGTGGTTATGAAAATGAAAATTTTTCTTGCTTTATTGTTCTTTCCTTTAACAAAATCTTTAAAATAATACCGTATGTAGTTGAAAAATTGAGAATCCAACAGGTTTTTATCAGTCAGACTAAAGGACGTAGCCAGTGAGGTAGGACAAAGGTTTCGGACCCCCTCAAATTTTAAATTTTTTCTACTTCCTTTTTAATTAACAATTATTGCTATTTAAATAATCAGTATTTACTGCTGAAAGATTGTTCTCAACAAATAAACGGGTCAAGAACTTTTTAAGGAACAAAATGGGGCCTTACTCACTGTCCACTAAAGAAAAATATCAGTTGTCTGGATCTCGCAACATTTTTTCCTGGCCAGTTCTTGGTCTGACTCTTTCTGTGCTGTTAAACTTTATATTTTAGTTCAGCATGTGTCAAGTAATTTTTCAAAATTGTGAAGTCGATACACATGACTCAAATAGATTTATTTATTCATAAACAAAAATTATTTCTTTGCATACTACGCTCTTGTTTAAGGTTTTTACTTAATTTCCCAGTAGGACATTATTCTGAGAAAGCGCTGAAGAGTTACTTATAATATTAGTGAGTGTACGTAAAAAAAAAAATAGATCCTTCACTGATAAGTAAAGTCCTCATTATGAACCATTATTGCTTAAAATCATTAAAACTATCAAGCTGTCCAAGGCATAACACTCTCCGAATTCAACATTAGGACACAACATTTATAATACTACGCCTTGCCTTAACATTCAAATACCACAATGACCATGATGCTGTAACACCGACAGCAACACCACAACAACAACTGTAACCAGTACAACAAACAGCACAATGTGACAGCACAGACATAGACAAACACTGACCCTGGACGTTAGACAGTACAAGTAACTCCAACACTTCTCAACTGGCCAACACTACAACATTACAAAGTAATTAAAACACCAAAGTGATATAAAGCAGTGTTCATATTCATAAAAGAGGATAAATGTGAGCTAATGAATTGCTACAAAATTATACATTTTAAAATTTATTTCACACCTAGCATAGCCTATGGCCTAATATAAATGTAGGTTCTACAAAATTTAATTGCACAAGTATTAATTTGATACACCAATTATTTAATATACTTAATGAACTTTATTAGTGGTTGATAAGTAAAAGTACAATTGTGACGATGGACCTACACTAAGATATAATAATTTTAAAATGATTTTCAATTCAACTTGGCTTAACAAAGAAGGATGAGATGTGAGAAAAAAATACTTACACCTAAGAAAAAAAAGTATGGTAATTGTAATTAATGATTGCAATACAGATTAATTTTGTATATAACTTTCATATTTTTAATACTGAAAAGTATAACTATAACAATATTGATTCACTTTATACCGTAAATACGATTATAAATCATGCAATAATGTCTGTGTAATTTGAACTCATGATTAAGTTGTTTAGTCTTTAGATTTTAGCACAATTTAAAGGTACTTGACAATTAAGTCAGCTACATTAAATAACTATTATTTGTTCGTAAACGTTAAAAATTAGATTACTTTAGTACAATGTTCTAGTTTCAAGTGTAAGAAATTAAGTAGATTTCTGATCCTACACAATAGACAAAAATTCAATAGAGCCAAATCTAACAACCATCAGACACAATAGGAGCATCCTGAACAAAAAAATTCAATTAATTTCCTTGAAATGGATCCTTATTTATGAACGATTACATATATCATTTAACTGACCACTTCACAACAACAGGATTTATAGTCTGTCTGTTTTTAGCAAAATAATCACAATGAGTCAGGGGTGTAACTAAGGGGGGATGAGGGGGATAGAACTGCTCCTAAAAGCCCTAACAAATTAAAAAAGAGATCCAAATTGTTTAATATAGAACAGTTAATTTTTTACTTTGAATCAGGCCAATCTAATTTATTTACATTTATATCAATTTAGATTTATTTTATAACCCCAATGAGGTGTGCTCTTCAGTAGGATTCCCCCCACTCCCCCCTCCCCCGAAAACAATATCCTAGTTACACCACTGCTGATTGAGCCACACCAATAGGAAGCAATTTATCAATGAACATTCCTTGCAGGTAAGGTATCCATTAGACGTCAATATTATAAAAATGAAATTAATTTGAAAAAAACTGGCACCTGAGAAAGGCCTAGGTTCGAAACTTCACCTCTTATTGCCTAATAAAGCAAACATTAACCAACCAGTCACTCATCAAAGGCCATAAAATGAGGGAGTAGAGGCAAAGTTAGGACTTAAAAGAACTCTCTTCTACTTAACCTCTAAACACATAGACGTTAAGAGAGAAGATAAAAAGATTTTTCATGCTTACTTTTCTCTGTCAGTATTACAAAGCTGCAGAAAGTAGTAAGCGTTTTGTACATAGATTTAATTAAAGGTTAACCGCTCTTCGATTAACTGCTCATCCTACATTATGTGTAAAATTAAAATAACTAAAACCATACACCCTAAGAGCGTAAAGTGCAATTCTGAATTACATTAGGTTCTTGTACCATAGAACAGATACACACTTCATACATACTGTATAATACTTTTCATTGTACCCTAATATGTTATAAAAATCTAGACTGGAAAACAATACTAAAACAAATTGCTACTAGGTTATCAAGGAGTTCCAAATTATCATACTTTTGCAAAGTATACTTGAACAATCATTGATATAATGAATGATTTTCCCCACATTCAACAGATTTCACGATGCACGCTTGTAACAATTTGATCTGAACTTGCCTGAACAATTTGATCTGAACTTGCCTGATTCCATACAACATTAAATCCTCTCTATACCCAAAGATCGTAGTCCAGATTGAGAAGTGTTGCAGCACAAGAGAGTGAGAAAGAGAGAGTGAGAGAGAGAGAAAGAAAAGGAAGCAGTAGCGGCGAAGCACACACCAGAAGAGTAGGAGGGGGCTCCAGACTCACACATCGGCTTCAGCTGGCTGACCAGCTCCTCCTTAGTCCACTCCTTCTTGTCACCCCAGAGGGCCAACGAGGGTGTGATCACAGCCAGCTTGTTGTCGTCAGGATACGGCACATTCAGGTAGTGGACCAGCACGATGTCTGGGTTCTGTGAACACAGTCAAGAGAGTGAGTTTCTCAAAGTTCACATTCTTGTCACCCCAGAGGGCCAACGAGGGTGTGATCACAGCCAGCTTGTTGTCGTCAGGATACAGCACATTCAGGTAGTGGACCAGCACGATGTCTGGGTTCTGTGGACACAGTCAAGAGAGTGAGTTCCACACAGTTCACAATCTTGTCACCCCAGAGGGCCAACGAGGATGTGATCACAGCCAGCTTGTTGCCGTCAGGATACGGCACATTCAGGTAGTGGACCAGCACGATGTCTGGGTTCTGTGAACACAGTCAAGAGAGTGAGTTCCACACAGTTCACATTCTTGTCACCCCAGAGGACCAACGAGGGTGTGATCACAGCCAGCTTGTAGTCGTCAGGATACGGCACATTCAGGTAGTGGACCAGGACGATGTCTGGGTTCTGTGGACACAGTCAAGAGAGTGAGTTCCACACAGTTCACATTCTTGTCACCCCAGAGTGCCAACGAAGGTGTGATCACAGCCAGCTTGTAGTCGTCAGGATACGGCACATTCAGGTAGCGGACCAACACGATGTCTGGGTTCTGTGGACACAGGCAAGAGAGTGAGTTCCACATAGTTCACATTCTTGTCACCCCAGAGGGCCAACGAAGGTGTGATCACAGCCAGCATGTAGTCGTCAGGATACGGCACATTCAGGTAGTGGACCAACACGATGTCTGGGTTCTGTGGACACAGTTAAGAGAGTGAGTTCCACACAGTTTACATTCTTGTCACCCCAGAGGACCAACGAGGGTGTGATCACAGCCAGCTTGTAGTCGTCAGGATACGGCACATTCAGGTAGTGGACCAGGACGATGTCTGGGTTCTGTGGACACAGTCAAGAGAGTGAGTTCCACACAGTTCACATTCTTGTCACCCCAGAGGGCCAACGAAGGTGTGATCACAGCCAGCATGTAGTCGTCAGGATACGGCACATTCAGGTAGTGGACCAACACGATGTCTGGGTTCTGTGGACACAGTCAAGAGAGTGAGTTCCACACAGTTCACATTCTTGTCACCCCAGAGGGCCAACGAAGGTGTGATCACAGCCAGCTTGTAGTCGTCAGGATACGGCACATTCAGGTAGTGGACCAACACGATGTCTGGGTTCTGTGGACACAGTCAAGAGAGTGAGTTCCACACAGTTCACATTCTTGTCACCCCAGAGGACCAACGAGGGTGTGATCACAGCCAGCTTGTAGTCGTCAGGATACGGCACATTCAGGTAGTGGACCAGGACGATGTCTGGGTTCTGTGGACACAGTCAAGAGAGTGAGTTCCACACAGTTCACATTCTTGTCACCCCAGAGGGCCAACGAGGGTGTGATCACAGCCAGCTTGTAGTCGTCAGGATACGGCACATTCAGGTAGTGGACCAACACGATGTCTGGGTTCTGTGGACACAGTCAAGAGAGTGAGTTCCACACAGTTCACATTCTTGTCACCCCAGAGGGCCAACGAAGGTGTGATCACAGCCAGCTTGTAGTCGTCAGGATACGGCACATTCAGGTAGTGGACCAGGACGATGTCTGGGTTCTGTGGACACAGTCAAGAGAGTGAGTTCCACACAGTTCACATTCTTGTCACCCCAGAGGGCCAACGAGGGTGTGATCACAGCCAGCTTGTTGTCGTCAGGATACGGCACATTCAGGTAGTGGACCAGCACGATGTCTGGGTTCTGTGAACACAGTCAAGAGAGTGAGTTCCACACAGTTCACATTCATATACATTCTTCTCAGTACCTCATTCTTCATACAATCGACTTTACTCAGAGTGGGAATTAATTTTAAAATGGTTACATCAACAGAAAACCTCCTGAGGGTACGCAACAGCAAGACTTAAAGCTACGTGAAGTACTTAATACTCAGGAGATTGGATACTAATTGTTGGTAGAAGTCGGTTCGCAATAAGTTAAGTTAAACATTATTACATTAAATTTATTCTTTCACCTATAATTATGGGTTCAATTACATACGCTGCTCCTAATAACTTGTAGCCTACGTTATTACGCACAAATACAACTTCATAAAAATTTAGAGTAAATGATCTTTGAATTTGAATAAAGTAAATATGTGCTCAAAATAACCAAGAAAGTACTTGGTAATTTAGGTTGAACATCAACATTTTGTTTAAATAAACTAATGTTCGAATTAAACTAGGTTTGAAAGAAAATGTTTCAAAAGTGGTTTATCAATTTCACACAACTGTTATACTTACAAATTTTAGATAACCCTTAAGATCTCAATATATGGACCCATTTATTAGACATCGTAGAGTAAAATGGGAAAATGTTTTAGTGTTCTCATTTAATTCAGTAACGTTTGTTCTTACACGTTTATTGGCATCTATTAATGATGTTTGAATGAATTATGACAGAGCCTGTCAAAATGTTGAGATAAAAGAGGTGAACGTATAGTGCAAAATAGTGATTACACATGGTTTGGATAATAGTAAACTTTAAATTTCGTTTAGTATAAAATATGTTTTAGAGGTCTTTAATAAATTATCTCTTAATATAAGATAAGTTTCGGTTAACACTCTTCCGTTTGAAGTATCCGAAATAAATTTGTATATACTAAAAGCTCACAGTTCATTCGGCCCTCATCTTGCAAACAACAGCCATACAACAAAGCCGACTTTACCGGTAAAACCTGCGGGAGATTAGGATACTCCGCTTCCGCTCAGCCTTCAAGAACACACGATGATTGACCGTGACATCACGTGATCATCACACATACCGTGTCTGCCGGATACAATAATTACACCACTTTTAGCGCCAGAAAGAAGATGTAGGAAACGAGTCGTATTCGTGAAACATGTATTCACGTTTTTATCATTTCTGATTCATTTATTCAAACATAAACCCTAATAAGTGAGGGAATTTATTCTGTGGTAGTGGCACCTTTTTATAGCACATGTGGCGGTAGAATGCTGTATTTTGATTCAGGTTTGACATGCAACGCGTGAAACTTTGTGTTCTGTTCGGCAATATTACACGGACCTGTACAAGTGGCGCTGAAAAACTGACGTTATACTCGTATAGTTGTTGCCAACTATTCATAGTGAAGTCCCATTTTGTAATTACTTGTTCTCTACTCCAGAATAAAAAGACGTAATATTCATTGTAGGTCCAACGCATCCATTTCACATAATTTGGATAACAAACTAACTTTCTAGTTGTACTAGACCTAAATGTATAAGACCTATTAAAATTAAAAGTAGATGATTCTCTTACGCTGTATTTGGTCAATGGTACGGGCTAACTTATAAGTAACCCCCAAGAAAGGGATGCTAACTTCGGATGGGTGAAACAAAATTGCACAGTGTGGAACATTTAAAATTATGTCTTGATAATAAATCCAAAAAATTCCCCCTAGACATCACGTTGCCTCACCATTACCTTCTTCCTCCTAACCATCGCATTGCCTCAACATTACCTTCTCCCTCCTACACATCACATTGCCTCAAAATTACCTTCTCTTTCCTACACATCACATTGCCTCAACATTTCCTTCTCTCTCCTAGACATCACACTGCCTCAACATTACCTTTCCCTCCTAGACATCACACTGCCTCAACAATACATTTCCCTCCTAGACATCACACTGCCTCAACATTACCTTCTCCCTCCTACACATCACATTGCCTCAACATTGCCTTCTCTCTCCTAGACACATCACACTGCCTCAACATTACCTTTTCCCTCCTAGACATCACACTGCCTCAACAGTACCTTTCCCTCCTAGACAACACACTGCCTCAACATTACCTTTCCCTCCTAGACATCACACTGCCTCAACAATACCTTTCCCTCCTAGACACCACACTGCCTCAACATTACCTTTCCCTCCTAGACATCACATTTCCTATCATCCGTCATTCTTTCCTGCTATAAGAAATGTCCTGGCCTTTTTAAAAGCAATTTGTTCGGTATTTACCTATTATCCGCAGCTTAACAGCGCTAGATCTTCGCCCTTGTCATATACTTATCGTCCTCCTTGAAAAACCTTGACTGCTCCACCCTTCCACCTATCAGGGAACCTCCCTTCCCCCTCGTTCCTAGAACACAATGGATCTCGTAGTTGTTTGTTTTTCCGCTAGATCGCAGTGGTATGTCTTCTTTCGTCTTTAACGGCAATAGTTATATATGTTTTGTTTAGTTATGTTGCCATAGCTTTCAATTTTCGTTACTTCCACGTCCAGCTTACGTTCCGCACATTATATAACGACTGCTTAGTGCTTATAATTGTGAATATGTAGTATTTAGAGTTTATCCACCAACTTATTAGTAATGGCAAAAACAACTTTCTTACTTCGGAAGTGGACATATACTTAGGCAGTGGCTTTAAAAATAAGTGACAACGAATTAGATCAGACAGTAACATCAGTGATGACGATGTAATGAAAAGTGTATACATAATCGGTGTATATAATGTAAAAATTTATCAATTTAGTAGTGACAATTTGATATAGGACTAACAAATAGTTTAATTTACTTCCGAAATAACTATTTTAGGAGCTTCATATCATATTAATAAAACATGAATAAACGTTTTGTTCCTTTTATTTGAATTTATATGTATACTAATCACCACTGTCACCCACACATTGCATTTCCTCACATTTACGCTTGAGCTCTACAGCTCATCAGATGGTAGATGATAAGGAGACGACAGGAGTCACTCTACTTAAGGAAATAACAACAATAAATTATAAAGACCACAATATTACAATGAAAAACCCCTACTATTGAATAAAATTTACTAAATAAAAAAAAAAATATTTTTATAAAACTTAACAATTACTCTTACACTGTTTAAATGTGGACAAGTACGTACCTGAAGAAGCCAGTAACATCGTCTATGAAACGTCGGTAGGATGGCAGAATGAACGTAGCATCCGTATATACACTGAAACAAATAATAAAAACTGGTCAAAACACTGTCATAAAACAATAAATTAAATAGTTAACAGAATAAATAAATCATTTAGTACAACAATAGTTTTTAACAGCGTAAAAGAAAATTTGAAAACTGATAAATTTGCGTACTTAAAACGATTTATTTGTAAAATTTATTTTACAGTTATATCCAATTTCTAATATTAGTGTATTAGATATTACATACTGTATCCTTGCTATATACGTAATATTTCCCTACACTATTGCTAAATACATATTCTAGATCTCAAATAATACTTTGTTTTCAAAAACACACCCCTTCGTAGTTCGAGTCCTCCAAATTAGAAAGAGTAAATCATATCTGACACAAATCTATGTACGCATTTTTATATGTGCTAAAAGATTCGAAAATTGACGAAGGAATACATAACAACGTGAAAGAATGCAGAATTCTTTGTTTTACCATGTACACACATTATCTTCAAAATCGTTTTCAACAATACAAAAAAGTAACACTGCGTTTCGAAATCAGCAGTCTTATCTCTTCCTCAGGTGGGTACAAATCAGATCTCGAAACATAGTTTTACTGTTTTTTTTGCGCCACTGAACGACGGAAAATGTGCGAAAAACGTGCTGCTTCTTTCACAACCCTTTCATTGTCAAAAACAACCTTTAAACAAGGAACTTTTAAAATGTTAAGAATATCTTGCGAAAAACTCTTAATTAAAAAAGACCGAATCACGCTAGTGATTAAATTTATGTTGATAATTAAACTGACTATAGGATGGGATTTTAACGGAAAACGAAGAAATTATGTATTTAAAGGTTTTTTTGGTAGAATATACTACTTCCTAAAGTTTGATGATGGGGGCAAACTCAAAATTTTGAGCGGATAAATCACGCATGTTACTCGGATAACCTACCCAGGAAGGAAGAAGGAAATATCGAACTAGTTGTCCAACTAGAAGATAAGTAAAAGGTCGTAAAAGGATTGAATAACGTAGCAATTAAAAAGAAGAAATTCAAATTTTAGAGTGCTTAGAATCTGACTGAGTGAATTCTTGAAAACGACGCATTAAAACCAAATTATTGATTTTGATGTCTTCATTAATGACCTTCAGAATGTCGTCACATCGTCTAGCCTGTTAATGTTCGCGGATGACGCCAAGGTATATAGGGAGATATCCACACTTCAAGACTGCGCCTCTCTGCAATCTGACTTGGAAAGTGTCGTCTCCTGGTGTGTGCGGGATGGCATGGATATAAATTTCGCAAAGTGCTCTGTGGTCTCATTCCATCGCTCAGCTAGGGTCATAGTCTTCAACTACGAGATGGAAGGAACCATACTGAATCGCTCAAGTACAGTTAAGGATTTGGGAGTTATCTTGTCCTCGTCACTGAGCCCTGAACAGCATCTGTCTGCAATTACTAGGAAAGCCACTATTGCCCTCGGTCTTATATTTAGGACTTCTCGAGATGGGTTTTCACCATGGACACTTCGGGCCCTGTACGTCCAGTTGGTTCGACCAATATTGGAATACTGTTCGCCTGTATGGTCTCCCTACCTGTTGGGTCAGGTTGAACTCGTTGAAAGAATTCAGATAAGATTCATCAGGCTGATTGGGTTGAGACTTGGATTTGCCTACGACGGGGTTCCTGTTGAAGATCTGCAACGCCACTTTGGGCTCCTACCCTTGAGCACCAGACGCCAAATTGCTGACCTGATGTTCTTGAAGAAGATTTTGTCGTCGTCTTGTGATTCCCCGAGACTTTTAGAGAGGATCAATCTTCGTTGTCCTCGACCATCTTCAAGATCTGTGCAGCTTTTCGAGAGGGAATTCCTCGCTACGAACTATGCGTACAACAGTACAATACCGAGAATTCACAGGTTGGGAAATGGTCTTCCTGCGCATATTGATTTGTTCAGCATGTCCGACACATCATTCAAGAGGGAGGTCACTAAATATCTCTCTGGCCACACGTGAAACTCTGACGCTGAACGTTATATTTTGCTTGCTGTTTTTTTGTTTTTGTTTTTTTGTTAACACTTTTGTTTATATTTAATGGCATCAAACCCTGCATGTACTGTCGCATATTTTATATTTCGCTAAATAGAGATGGTTTCTTGTGAATGTTATATATTGCTTGCTATTTTCTTAACACTTTTGTTCATATATTATTATAATAGCATCAAAATTTGCATGTATTGTAGCATGTTTTATATTTTGCTAAATGGAAATGGTTTCTTGTGATTTGTTTTTTTTTTATATATATCAATGAACATAGGCTACGCTAATCTTTAATTTTTCTTTCGTATTGTATTTGTTCATATGCATATGTAAGTCTCAGTAGTATATAAGTAACTCTATATTTTATACGCTACCGGTACTTTAATTAAGTCTTTTTTACGGTTCCACCTTCATGTTGCACTTGTTTATGAACTATATTGCTGTTGTAATTTTTCTTTTTTATTCACGATGTTGATGTTATTTGGCACTTGTTTTGCTTATTTTTTTTTTGCTTCTGTTTGCTTTAGCATGTATGCATGTAAACTATTTATGTAAGTTGTTTATATCAAGCCTCTTGTATTTTCACAATACCTATAACAAATGTGAAATGGTGTATACCGTATGTAAATAAATAAATAAATAATGGGCTTTAAGTCATGGTCCAATAAGGTCTAATATTGCATCTAACGCCTTTGGGCGCTCTGTTCTCCTCGGACCATTTCGGAACAAAAACTGAACTTGGTTCCATCATAAATTAACGGTTAGGAATGTAGAGTTGGCAGTAAATACCGAGTCGTACACATTTTGTCGGACGATGTGACGATAATGAAATGGACAAAACTCCGGAAATATGCTAAATGGCTACCAGTGGTTTTATACTCGCTGGACTAAATGGGTATATGGAACACGTTGTTTATTTTATTGCACATATTATTTCCGCTAAAATTGGCGTGTTTAATGCGAATAAAGTGCGGTGTCTTAATTTTAATTTGCGTAATTTTATTTGGAAAATCGTGTACAATAAACTATTGTGTCTAAAATATCGTTTCTTTACTAAAGGGAGAGACTTAGCAAATTTATATATTTCATTTAGAGATCGTATTAGAGCAAATTGTTCAGTTATCCGAACAAAATTAACGGGAAGTTTAAAAATTATCACAACAGTTTTACACGTTTTAACGAACATATTCAGGAAGGATACAGGTTTACATCAATCGAATGGTTTAACTAATCCGTTTATTTGAGCATTTAGCGTCTGTGACATATCGTGGGAACGCACTGTGGATAGAATAAATTTCACTAGAAACGCACATCGCATTGCATAAAAGTGTTTAAGAGCTACAAAACGTGCTTACAAAGTATGCTGGAAGCTTCACTACACGGGGTTTGCACCTGAATCTTCGCAGGCATGCCTTCAGGATGAGCCAACAGACCTACAGAGTGCATTATGAAAGTAATGCACAAATTATATATATATATATATATATATATATATATAGTCTCCTCATGCATCATAACATCTGTGGAGGCGATTCTGCCACGCCTGGAACGCACCCTGGAACTCCTCGACTGGAACGTGAGCTCGGATGTTCTCCACCGACTCCCAGTGCTTTCCCTTCAGCTCTCTCTTCACTCGGGAGAACAAAAATATTCATACGGAGCCAAGTCAGGGCTGCAAGGAGGCTGGGGTACCACGGGAGCCTTGTTCTGGGTTAAGTAGTGGGTAAAGACGAAGGCCGTTTGGCTGGAGGCATTGTCGTGGTGGAGCTCGGAGACATTTTGATTTCAGGCCTGACACACGCGACCTGATATTCAGTACTCACAAATCATGAAGTATTGACTATGTAACAATGGTCTGTTGGTCTGGTATCACTGTCTGAAGAATTGTAGAACAAGTATAAAGAGGGCAGTAACAACTCAACCTATACGTGTAGCATGAAGACTCTGACAATATAAATTACATTCAAAGGCCAAAGGCTTCGCTGAGGTCGTGCGGAAAATTTCAAGTACACAGCTCACCTCATCAGGCCACATTGTGTTATTAACGCACATGTTAAAATGCCATATTTTTTTTTAAAGGAGACGCCGATCCCCTTTCAGGCCTTATTCTGTCCGCCCTCATGGGCCACTGGCCTGTGCGAGGATCTTATCAAACAGAATAAGGGGGAGAGTCGATACAGTACAAGGTCAATGGTACTGATAAAAAGTGCAATGGTCACAGACAGGATTTGAACCTGCGTTATCTCTAACTCAGACCCAAAGTCCAACGACTTAGACCCCTCGGCCATCGGCACTCCCCATATGATGGTACTCTGCGATTTTCACGTTGCCTTCATGGTTACCCACAAGACTAATGTGAAAATGTTTGCTAACACTCAGCGAAATTCCATGGAGGGACAGACTCCAATTTTCAAATTTCAAGTCTATAGGCCAGTTCGTTCTTGAGATTTCGTGTGTACCGTGGAAACAGATAGACATACAGAAATGAAATTGTTGCAGCCCCTCTAATTTTGCTAACGCTAAGCGAAAAAAGTAATGTAATTTAATTTTTGTCAGTCAGTTGAGTCATGAAACGTTTACTTTTAGAGCATGTTTGTCATATTGGATCAAATTAAAATGAAAATGGCAAATGAAACATATATCTCATATATTAAGAGATGTATGACTTTGCATACTTTAACTGTACGACTTACAATGATTTATACGACTGAGATCATTAAAGTCTCACAACGTAATTTTGATACAACGTTAGATTCAGTAGAACCTCTTGAAATCATACATTAAGAGATATATGACTTCGTATACTTTAACTATACGGCATACAATGATTTACACGACTAAGATCGCACACGACTTACTATGAGTCCTATACTTAACAAAACATGCTACAGGACTTTAAACAAGATAACATAATACAATTTGGAACAAGCGCCACCAAACCATTGGTGCGAACAACACATACAATGATTTTATTTGTATTTGATTTCATTAAAAGCACAGAAACGTACCCAACGATAAGCACCGTTATATATCCGCCGTAACACAAGCACGTAGCAAGAGCTGTATCTCCATTTCTAGCAGAAGTGATATATTATTTGTATTTGATTTCATTAAAAGCACAGAAACGTACCCAACGATAAGCACCGTTATATATCCGCCGTAACACAAGCACGTAGCAAGAGCTGTATCTCCATTTCTAGCAGAAGTGATATATTATTTGTATTTGATTTCATTAAAAGCAGAAACGTAGAAGAGCTGTATCTCCATTTCTAGCAGAAGTGTATTTGATTTCATTAAAAGCACAGAAACGTACCCAACGATAAGCACCGTTATATATCCGCCGTAACACAAGCACGTAGCAAGAGCTGTATCTCCATTTCTAGCAGAAGTGATATATTATTTGTATTTGATTTCATTAAAAGCACAGAAACGTACCCAACGATAAGCACCGTTATATATCCGCCGTAACACAAGCACGTAGCAAGAGCTGTATCTCCATTTCTAGCAGAAGTGATATATTATTTGTATTTGATTTCATTAAAAGCACAGAAACGTACCCAACGATAAGCACCGTTATATATCCGCCGTAACACAAGCACGTAGCAAGAGCTGTATCTCCATTTCTAGCAGAAGTGATATATTATTTGTATTTGATTTCATTAAAAGCACAGAAACGTACCCAACGATAAGCACCGTTATATATCCGCCGTAACACAAGCACGTAGCAAGAGCTGTATCTCCATTTCTAGCAGAAGTGATATATTATTTGTATTTGATTTCATTAAAAGCACAGAAACGTACCCAACGATAAGCACCGTTATATATCCGCCGTAACACAAGCACGTAGCAAGAGCTGTATCTCCATTTCTAGCAGAAGTGATATATTATTTTTGAATAGGTTTAACGTCCAGGAGCGTATACTGTTGGCCAAGATACTGCCATATCCTGGGCCATTCTTTACATCACCTCTATAAATAAACTTTAAGTATGTGTTAAACCCATTCTCCTTTTTCCGAGTACTAAACTGCTTACAAATCACCCAGTTCATCTGTCACACTGCTTTACACGAAAAGCTTCAGTTCGCGAGACTGAAGTCTCAAAAAAAAGAAATTGGGGATTTTGTGGCAGAAATTTTTACTGTAATATTAGTTATATGCTGCGGCTTGAGATGGAACTAACATACCAAATCTTCTCTTAAGAGTCGTAATCCATTTGAATATTCTATCTGATCGCTTATTGAATAACTGCATTTATAACTTGGGGTATTTTTTCTTTTTACTATTTTCATGTTTAGCTCTGTCTTGTAAGACATATATAATCACTGTTTCTTTCATTTACCAATAGACAGCACGCAAGTATGATTCATGTGGTAGCAAATTTGGCGTTGATTCGCATTTTAGAACAAGTAGTAGCAGTTGCAACTTTATTAAATTCCACATTGTCTGAAACAGCATTACCAAATACTAAATAATCTAGTCTGAGCTTTCCTAGGGTCGCACCAGCTAACGATTTTATCGGCTGTTGACAGTATATTTAAACTATTTCCTAATTTGTGTCCACGTAATTTGTGAATAAACACAAGGAAGAAAGTTTAATTCGCAGAAGACGTACACGAGTCTTACTGGTACAAGTGTACACAGCATGATCCGATGGCCGGAACTAGTACTACAATTGAAGAGACCTTTTGAATGTTGAATTTAGCCCCAGTTCATCTTCCTTCTATTGCGGCGTCTGGTATCTGAAGCTGTTATCAGATTTGATTCCTGGAATCTGGAGTTATGGTCGTCTGAAGAGATCCAAAGAAAGTCGACGGAGACGAAGCTCAAAACGAAACATTTACATTGTTTCGATATCAGAGACACCTATAAACAGGTGGTAGTCTCATTACCTCATCAGGTGTACACTAGAGCTAAATTCAACATTCAAATTGAATCAACCCTTCCAAACATAGCTGCGATGTGTGAAAAGACCCACTGCAACACTTGATAATTGTGTCGACAGGCGATTTTTAAAGGTGCAGTTGTGAGTAAATTGCTTGCAGAAATATTTGTGTCAGATTCAAGACCAAGAGCGTGCGGTCTATCTGACAACCATTGAATTTAATGTCAGGCAATATCAATGACAACGATCACGTGAACAACAATTTATCCGTTCACGTATCACACAACTTAAATCGAAGATTAGAAAATGAATCGATGGGTTGAACGAGTCCTTGTTAAGACGGTGCAATCGAGATTTTTTGGAGTATTTTTTATTTTTAAGAACATTTTTATCATCACATTAAGATACCATTTTCAAAGATATAAAAATAGTAATATATTTTTATCACCCTAAGAGGAGTAGAAGGTATTTGGTGATGAATTAAGGGGAATCCTGTAATTAGACCCAAAGAAAAATAGATAAGGGTGTAAATTTGTGTAGTATTTATACATGACTGGAAGGAAAGGCATGTTTTTTATTTACAACTAGCTGTTTCCCGCGGCTTCGCACGTAAATGTTCGTAAGCTTTGCAAGTGTATGTGCACTTCTGGTTCAAGTGAATTATATTTCCAACGCCTGTGTAGAGTTTGCCTTGTTGTGACGATCAAGAAAATCTATGTATGTTTTTAGCCATTGTTCACTTACATGTACTTTACTATAAAGTGGTCTAACACTTTAAGTTCAACCAGAAAAGTATCTTAAAGACGAATATACATAATAACTTAGCGCCTTCAAAAAGTGTTTGGCTATTTAATATATGTAACTATCTCGTAATTGCAGTTTATAATGTGCAGGCGCTTTGAAAACTTATCTTTTGAATAGTCGCCTGTGGCGAGTTACATCAATGGGCTTAGCATATAAACCTTCTATGTGAAAAAATACATACCAATTTTCATAATGATCGGTCAAATAGTTTCTTAGTCTATAAAAAAAACATTTCCCTAATGAAAAAAATTAGAAGCATATTATTTCTTTAAATTATATTTAATAAAAATATAATTTTCTTTAACCATAAATTAAAAAACATATCACTCCATGAAAGTATGATTCATATACATATTGTAAAAAGTTGACATTTATATCTTCAGCAGTTTATATGTTGAGTCTGATTAAAAAATTGCCCAAATTACCTACTTCAAATTCCTGTATTCCTCGTGGAATGCAAAAAACGTTTTCTACCTTATTTGTTTTTACGGAAGTTATGAGTTTAAAATAAACGTATCTTACTAACAAAAGATTGTTTTCACCCTCATGAAAAAAACAAAGTATACACTTCTTTCAACTGCATGGATGTCTGTTAACTCTTATTTACGGAAGATGTCCTGACGTGAGCATTATGGAGAGTAATGCCTCTCTTTACGACTTAGTTGATAGAGAACAATTAGAATTGAATAAACTGTAACTTGTACACGAACTAAGCTATTTTATCAGTAATGCTTGTCAGCTTTGTAACATGGTTCGTGAGATCTCCACGAGACATCAGCACATGGCCGTCACTTGTCACTGTACACCATAATAATTGATGGACACGAGCCGGTTCGCACAAGTGAGCCAAACACACGATGTCGGGCGAGAAAACACTCGTGTAACCCGGACTCACTCACACACTCTAATGATGTTCCGCCAAATTGCAGCGAACATCTCACATTGCCCAAATGTCCGCTTGAAGTCAGAGAACGTCTGCTCGATTATTTTAATATCTGTCGAACTTGAAACGCTCGTTATTTTTAATGGGTGTTTATCTAAATATGTGTCACTTTCGCACTTTAAAGTGTCGTTAGCACATTAAATTTACGAAAATGTTATTCAGTCGAAATCCAAAAATGGTTACAGTAACGCTTTTATCGGAAGTATATAATTTTATCTGTACAACATGTTCAACTTTTATTTTACTTAACCGTAAGTTTTTAAATTCATCTAAAACATTTTCCACTAAAGGTAAAATTAAATTTCTTATAAAGGTTAATAAGTAGATGAACATGAAATTAATTATGACTCATTAGGTCTACTTGAAAAATAACTAAATAAGATATCAAAGGCTAACAGGATTTCGGACATTTGACATTGCTATATGTTACTAAAGGTATAACACAACGTTTCGAGAATTGGAATTTATTCTCTTCGTCAGGTGGGGGAGGTAATAATACATACAAAAATAAAGAACAGAAAGAAGGAAAGAAAAGGTTCCCTTCTTTTGGATAACACCAAAGTAACGATGTGTTTCCTCAGATTCTTGCTTCACCCCGAACTTCTAGCGAAAAAAATAAAAAACATCCCTCGAGATAGTACCTGAATTCAAGCTCAGGTCACGTGAGCGCTCGTACACGGCAACTTTAAAGTTTTCTATTTATAATACATACGTGTGTATTTATTTACTTTATATAGCCTAATCACAAAGTAGATAGGGACAGAGTGACGTCCGGATAACACCAAAGTAATGATGGGTTTCCTCAGATTCTTGTCCATGCATGAACTTCAACATAAGCACATCACTAACTTCCCTTCTGAGGAATCGAAAGCGCGACCTGTCAGATAAAGCCAAGAGTACTGTGTTACGGTAACTACTAACTTAAAGAACATTCTTTGTTTAAATTTAATTATTAAAGGTCTGAAAGGATAACAGGATTTTGGACATTTGCCATAGTTATTGTTACAAAAGGTATAACACAACGTTTCGAGGATTGGAATCTCTCCTCTTTGTCAGGTGGGGGAGCGTATTAATACATACAAAAATAACAAACAGAAAGAAGTAAAGAAGGGAGTATTCCACTATAGTCTGTGCTAGTGTGATGTGTGATTATGATCCTCATACTTGTGATTTGTGCTCGGTACTAGCATCCTGTGCAGTGACAACGCCTGGACTCTCCTCCTTTAATTCTTTCTGTTTGTTATTTTTGTATGTATTAAGATGGCGCAGTACCCCTCGAGGATCGTGAGTTTAGTCCCATATGTCCAATGTTAATTTCAAAACGACGTCCTGACCTTATATTTAATCGGATTCGTACGATGTTTTTGTCATTTTATTCGTTAAAGCACTGTCTACGGGATCCAGTGATTACTTTCCCAAAAAACAACAGTAAACATTTATTAAATGCAATTTTGTCATTGTAGTTTAATAAATTTATTAAAAATTTCCCAATTTAAAAATCAAAATTTTGATCACTGGATAAACTTATTACATACATTAGCTTCGATATACTTTTTTTTCGTCAAATGATCTCGTTTAGATACGTCAGGAGGACGTTTTGAAATTTTAATTGATTGTCACTGGAACGGAGCGGTACCTGGTAGCCTAGATTGTAACTACTTGAGAAACTCACCAGATTATTTCTGGCGCTAAAATTCAAATGTCTTACATGTATCTTTTCCAAACTATACTGCATTAACTTTACATCCCTACCTGACGAAGAGGATAGATTCCAATCCTCGAAACGTTGTGTTATACCTTTTATAACCTGTAACGACGGCAAATGTCCTGTTATCATTTTAAAGGACACGCTGAGAAGAAACAATAAGCTGTTGCGGCCAACTACGCTCGAGAGCTTTGTCCGGTTTCTGGGGGACACTGGAGACAATGAGGCCGGCGACAAAGGAGGGCAAAGATTAGAGAAGAATCTCGGAAGTTGCCGCGTCGCGCTTGACAATGTCACGGGGCCACTCAGCTCTCTCTACACAAACAGCAGTTTTGTTCAGTTAACGCACAATTGGAGCAATAATAGCTTCCTTAGCCACTCGGAGTGCCGCTGTTACGTTTAATTGTACGGCGTTACCTCCCAGATTACCTTACCGGCTGTTCAGCTTGCCTTTTGTGTTGTATTTTATTTAAAGAAACATTCTGGGCGGAGCGAATGTGACAATTGTTATACTATTGATAGTCATAGAGAACTGTATTTTGTTTTGGGGTCTATATTATTAGTTTTGGAAAACTATCTAAATCGTTTAGGAGCCGAATTAATGGTATGGGAACTGTAGGAGAATTCACACCAAATTTGGTGCCCTGAAGTAATTTTGTGCTTAGAAGCTGTTGACCGTTGATTACGTAACTCTACATTATTCAAAATTTTAAATAACATACGTTGTCGTAAAAATATTGTTTATATATTTTATATGTGTAATAAATATAATGTTATAATATATATTATAAACTAATAGGTGTAAAACATTAAGTTCGTGATTTATAAAACGTTTTCAAGTTGAAGCTTTCTTAAATTATATTGAATTAAAATTATAAATTACTTAAACCATAAATGAATCAAAATATGCCCCTTCCTAAAGCTATGGTCCATGTACACACCGTAAAACTTACTGATTCATCGAGTTCACATTCCCGCTGGAACATATACGTAATCTATCAATTTCCTAACGGGAGGTAGTTTAATGTTCTGGGACTTATGATTGGCACTATTAATTTAATGCAACATTCCGGGGACGCTGACACACGACAAGACCGTATTCGTTAGATTTCTAAAATAATTTAGAAATGTGTACCCATCAATAATTTTTTCGCAATAAACGAAGCATTAACAACGCCATTGAAAAGTATGTTTAAAACTGATTAAGTGTCTATCGTAATGTTAATAATAATTTAACGGTTGTTAAGAAAAGAATGTAAAAGTTTGTACCGAATGGACGAAACTCATGGAGTTGGATATAACTGAGGTCGTAGTAATGAATACTCGATTTTCAAAGTTTACTTTTATGTTTAACTGTGGCAAATAATGATAAAAGCACCACTTCTAGATGTTAAAAATAAAATAATATATTGCTACGTTGCTGCCAAAATAAATTAATAATGAACTTAAATGATACCTTTTGGGTGGGTCCTAATGATTCCATGTTCTATGGAATTTTGCCCACGAAACTAATAATTTACTTAAAACTTTAAAATTGACTTCCTTTCAAGTTGATGTCGACTCACACGCGCGGCGTCAGCATCTTGGTTCGACATTGCACCTATAGTCGGAAAAAGTGAAGATTCGTAGACTACAAGTCTAAAACATGAATACTGTAAGTACCCGAAGTTGTACTCATAATTAAAGAGCACTAGTAAACACTAAAACAAAATCACGACGGTATTAGCCATTTATCAAAACAACCTATAGTCACGACAACGTGGTCTTGTCAGAAGGACATAACACAAATATTATCTGTATTACTCATCCAAATCAAACATCATCAAAGGTAAGTTACTATTTACAAATTTATTTTATATCACATTAAAATTAGATGTCTCGCATGGAAGGGCTAATTTATAATACGAAAATATAAATTTTACTTACGGGCAAGGCGCGCGAGGTGTTGCTTGGCAGCAAGATGTTCAGCTACAAAGTTCGAGAGAGAAATGATTATTAAGCGTCCCAATTAATTCGCCAAGAATTTAGTTCCAAAAACATCAGACTAAACTTATGCTAACCAGTAACTAGTAATAGGGTTGCGAAAATATTTGTATTATAAATTAAACTAATTAACGGCCCAAATTCACCCCGAGACACCGCTTTACAATTAAACGTGGAATCTTGAACAGGGAAAACTGTCTGAGCAGTTTTGCGAACGACAACATGAAAAGTAGAGAAAGAGGTGGCGCTGTGGTCATGAGAAGTCGCTCTTACTTTGTCAAACAGACACTTATTCCCTTTAAATCCAACACGGACACTCGACTTGTACAACGCCACTTCGCCCTTTCCTATCCCTTTAATAGATACTTTTCAATCCTTGTTGGGAAGTGTAAATGCTTTTCCATTTATTTACATATAAAGTTACAAAGACCATACAAGACAAAGCGCTTGTGCATTTGAGGGGAATACGGAGGGGAAGGGATGCGTGCTTTTGGAGCAAAACATTAATTTTTGAGTTGAAAAAGTACAGTTATGGATCGATAAGACTAAATATAATTATTATTTAGTACCACCTGCAGCTTCACAAGCAACTTAGATTTTTAGTTTTTTTTTTACCTCCGTATGAACACTTCTGGTTGGAGTGATATTACATTTCTGAAGCCAATGTTGAGTTTTATTTGTTGCCACGACCAAGAAAAATATTTTTAATGGTATATTTATGGTCGTTGTAATTTATTTCTTTCTTAGAGTTTTTGTTTCATAATTGATTTTTCCTCATTTCCCGATCAGGAAAATGCATATCACAGATCAGAGGTTTTATTTGGTAGTAAAAGTCACATCGTAACTTGGTCTTTTATTCTCATACTTAATTTTGTCTAAAATGTAGAGTTAAAAGTACATTAACAATTCACGTGTTTCTTTCTTTATAACCTGAAAAATATTTTAAATATTTTTCAGAAAATTTAGAGCTGGAACTGGTACATTAGTTCAAAAGCTCGGTCCAGTGATCTTTCATCTAGCATAGTTGTTGCCGACTGCTTAAATAGACGTCTTAGGAGCTAAATTCTGACCATCTTACGTTTTATGAAATTTTCTAAGGCAGATGAGTACTTACGTAATCGCCGAAATCTGAAAACTGCGTGAAAACTAGTGGTTAATCGTTAGAGAATTTAAACACTATAAATGTAAACAAATTGAAAATATTGGTCAAATTAATTAAACGTATGGTTGTGCTGCTATGGAACAATGTTTACACAGAACATTTTATTAAATTTGGTAGGCTCTTTCAATTAATATTTCACAAAGTTTGAGAACAAGATGGAATTTTAGTTGGAACAAATTACTTTAAGGCCAGAGGGGCCTCTAAGCTCGGAGGGATTTTCGGAGTAGGGAAAATTTGTACGTGTAAAATTCAGTACAGTCGGATGAATAGTTTACGGATGAAAGCAAAGCCAACAAACAATAGCACTTTCCCATTTATAATATTTTATTAGGATTAGGTTCAGATTGCATCATAGTTATTTCAAAATACTAGTATTAAGATGTTTTACTTTCAATCCCCCCGTTTCGAAAGAACTTGCCAATTACAGCAACTATATAAAGACTAAAAAGAAAAAATATTTTGATTATTGGCTTAGCGGCGGGGTTGAATTGATCATTTGCTTACTTGTAGGCCTACAATAAATATTAGCCTAATCTATAATATAAAAATGAAACTGTTCGTGTGTAACAGCATCACTCACAAACGGCTGGACGGATTCGCCTAATTTTTTTTTAAATTTGTTCGTCTTGATCTGTAGAAGGTTATAGGATACTTTTTATCCCTTTCCCGATTCAGGATTCCGCCCCACTGGTTACAGAAATACCCGTAAGAAATGCATTGCAGCAAACATATGTTATTAAGTGAAAGAGTCTTTTCAAATTTTTAATCAGCTGTTCTTTGTAAACATATATAATGCGACAAAAAATATATTTATATATAAATTTCTTTACACTTATAGTTTTAAAGCATAGAGTAAGCTTAAGAGAAACGACAAATTTTGTTTAAACTGTTTCTGCAATCATAATATATAAAAATGAATGTTTGTGTGTTTGTCCTTTATAGACTCAGAAACTATTGGACCGATCACTATGAAAATTTGTATTTTTCTATGTAGAAGGTTTATACGCAATGCCCATTGATGTAACTAACCACCAGGCTGTACTGCAAGATATAAAAGTTATCAAAGCGCCTGCACATTATAAACTGCAATTACAACACAGTAGTTACGTATATTAAAATATCCAAACACTATTTGAAGGCAAAGAAATATACGGGCAAAGCTTAAGAGACGCGTGCGAAGCCGCGGGAAACAGCTAGTTAATTATAAAACATAGTAATATCCATATTCTTCATCTAGTACAATTATTGTGATCTCGAGTACCAATGATTCGTATTATACAATGAAATAAGTTTCCTTTCTGTTATACATGAATATTTTGTTTTTTTTTTAAATAAAATTAATAATTTAAGTTTTATTTCAAAACAATAACACATCATCTGGAAAAAATAAAAATTACAAATAGCAATAAATACTCAAAAATATACAAAAATAAAGAAAAAGTTATTGAAATGTAGCATTTCAGCCTCCATTTAGTAGCATTTTAGCATCAGTTGGTAGCCCTGTTACTATAAACAGCTGTTAAGTAACGAGTGACGTTTTGCAGCCAACACGTTCTCCCCAGTCAGGGAATCCGTTAGTTTAACATGAAATAAAATCCAAAATATTTAATTTAGAATAGTGGAAATTTCCCACCGAAATGTCACGTTTAAATTAAACTATCCAGCAAGTTTTAATAAATTACTATAATTAAGCGAGCACTGTAGACTGTAGACTGTAGGACGTGTTCCTGAAAGTAACAAGAAACTCAGGACGTTTTTAACAAAGTGATGAAAGATGGGGACGAGATAGCACGGCGGGCGCGGCTGTACAGGAATAATTCATCAGTTGGTAACACTGCAGGACAAACATCTGTTAATTAATCCACAAGAATCGCCGTAGTTTTGGCCCCACTGCCGCTCCGGAGGACGTTTTAGGAAATCTCTCTGAAAACTTCGCTCCTATCCAGGTTCTTCCCTGATTAGACAACGTAACCTAAACCTAGTGGCCACAATGGAAGTTTCCAAGTTTGTAAGATTTATACAAGATTAAAAATTTATTTCTAAGAATTGGATGTACGGAATGTACATCCACATAAAGAATGTATGTTGACTCAAAACACGTGTAGCAGGTATTCTAGTGGTGAAAATAAGATGTTTGGTTATGTGAATTTACAACAAATTAACTAAATAAGAATTAGAGAACTGTACAATGTGCTTTAACTTTGCTGTAGCTTGTGGGTCTCTTCGTGAGAGGCCACGGGTTCGATTTGTAAATAGGTTTGAACAGTTTTCCCCATAAAAATTTTATCACAATGAAATTAAATGCCACCGGTTTAGAAAGAATCATCTAAAGATTTGAAACATAGTTCTCTATTCCAAAGCAACAGGATAAGAAGACAGTATAACCATTATTGGTCGTTCCCTGTTGAAAAGTTATTAATTTTTTTTTTGAAAAATACTATTCACATTTTGCACAGCATAGCACTTCACTCAAATCAGAATCCAAAATATGAATTAGATATATAAATTAAATGAAGAGAAATTCATTGTAAGTAATAAAATATGTACAATTTGCGTATTTACTTTTTAGAAAAAAAAACACAGGAACAAAAAATGTGTTGTTTTTGCTCATTGAAAAGTCCAAAAAATCTGGCAAGGTCAAAAATTTAATTCAACAGATGCGTTTTAGACGCAGAACATATAGACGGCTAACCGAAAAATTAATAATGCAGTTTTCTGGTATATTACTGTATTAAATACATTGAGAAATATCATCAATTATGAATGTTATATCGTTTGTGGCAAACGTCGAACTAACCTCGCGTAGCGGGCTGTCAGCACGTTTAGGGCTAAACATGTTGTGTCGTGACAAAATGTTTTTAAACAGTCTCGTTTAAATCCGTATATTAGTAATTTAAAACTGAATACATGGATATACTTTTATCAGAATCCTCATGAGTAGACAGACTAAGGATCTGTCAGAATCCTCATGAGTAGACAAACTGAGAATCTGTCAGAATCCTCATGAGTAGACAGACTAAGGAGCTGTCAGAATCCTCATGAGTAGACAGACTGAGAATCTGTCAGAATCCTCATGAGTAGACAGACTAAGGAGCTGTCAGAATCCTCATGAGTAGACAGACTGAGAATCTGTCAGAATCCTCATGAGTAGACAGACTAAGGATCTGTCAGAATCCTCATGAGTAGACAAACTGAGAATCTGTCAGAATCCTCATGAGTAGACAGACTGAGAATCTGTCAGAATCCTCATGAGTAGACAGACTAAGGATCTGTCAGAATCCTCATGAGTAGACAGACTGAGAATCTGTCAGAATCCTCATGAGTAGACAGACTAAGGAGCTGTCAGAATCCTCATGAGTAGACAGACTGAGAATCTGTCAGAATCCTCATGAGTAGACAGACTAAGGATCTGTCAGAATCCTCATGAGTAGACAAACTGAGAATCTGTCAGAATCCTCATGAGTAGACAGACTGAGAATCTGTCAGAATCCTCATGAGTAGACAGACTAAGGATCTGTCAGAATCCTCATGAGTAGACAAACTGAGAATCTGTCAGAATCCTCATGAGTAGACAGACTAAGGAGCTGTCAGAATCCTCATGAGTAGACAGAGTAAGGATCTTTCAAAATCCTCATGAGTAGTAGTTTAACTAAGGGATCTGTATAGTCCACGATTTAGCACAATTGTGGAAATGTCACAGGGATATACTGAAAATATAGATTTCAGTGATATAATAATTAATAATTAAGGAAGGTCTTTAAATATATTTTTACGATTTATATGATAAACCGAAATGCAGTTTCTAATTAATTTTGTATTAATTATAATACAAATATATATTTAGTATTTCATTAAAATAAGCATTCAGTGTTTTTTTTTTTTTTTTTTTTTTTTAATTTTAACACATTTCTACTATTACAACCATGTATGTCCATGCATGTTCACTACATTTGTCTATTAAGAGCTAAGCATAGGAAAGGAACAAATATTTAACAAATAATTAACTGTTGCTGCAAACTGAAATCGGTTATATGAAGTAAACCGTCGGTTGGTAGCACTGTCCACACAAACAGCTGTTAATTAGTGGCTGGGGATCTTTTTGCCGCGAGACGCTCCCAGGCCGGCCGCCGCGTGTAACTTTGCTGTGAGAGCAGTGTCCAGTCGGTAAACCTCAGCCAGAGTTGTTCTAACTCTTTTTCTCCAATGAATTCGGAGAAGTTCTTCTCGTAAAAAGTTCTACTCTACGGTTATACTGAACTGTGTTCGGGCGTGCGCGTGCGGGAACTCACGTACTCGGGTCGCGCTGATGAATGATACATTCATTTTTCTATCAGGATCATAAATGATCACGATCAAACTTTCTTTGGATCAAATACTTGTTTATGGTGTCTTCATATTAAACACTTAACTAACACTGGTGGTCCGAAAGGATAGCAGGATTTCGGAAATTCGCTATCGTTCTATGTTACAAGAATAGAACGCTACGTTTCCAGGATCGAAATCTATGTTCTTCCACGGAATAATTGTAAAAAAATCTTAATGCAACCACAAACAATTTGAAAATAAGCAGTGTGGAAAAGAACTTTCTGAACACTACACTAAAATTGCAAGCAGAGTTTGTTATACGTCAAAAAACATACAGAAAGTGCCCACACTAATTTTCTCCCCAGTCTTCCATTTTCCCTGATTCGTGTGACATATGTTGTTGTGTAGTGCTGTCCGTTCTGTGCAGTGTCATCGCTTGGGTTCATTGTCACTATTCTGACTTTATGCTGATGTTGTACCAGTACGTACTTGATTTTTACGTAATTTACTCTTCTCTTGTCAAATTCACTTCAGTGTGTAGCCACAATTTTTACTTTTTGATTTTTGGTGCATGTCTCTATGGTTTTTGTATACCTGAGGAAGACTTTAGATTTCTATCCTTAAAATGTTGTGTTCTATCCTTGACGAAAAAAATATTAGAAATCCTATTATCCTTTTAAATCATCCATCGCCAATGACAAAATTCAATAATGAACTGGTGCTCCTTTGGAGATAAAATGAAAAAGGTACGAATGCTATTTCGAATAGGAATGCCACATTACCGACACTGGAGCTGGTAATTGTCAGGAGAGCTATTAAAGAACCACGTGTTCCCTCCTAGCAAACAAGAGGTGTGAATACCTCTTCAAATACGTAATTGAGACATTCAAACCCAAAGTGAAGCAGGGCTGCGATAGATGTCTTGTTGCCGCGAGTGCTGTGTGAGGGCCCCAATACTCCTGATGCCATTAAAAATAACGAGGCCAGCCGTACCAACGAAATCTCAAATTAAAAGCTTTAACGCAACCAGTAATTATGGACATTACGGACGAAATTGTGCGAAAATTTGAGCGCGGCAAGGAGAGGCGGCATCATGATGACACATGAGGCGGAACTGATGCTGTTCGAGAGCACGTGACACACTTTTACATTCCGATTTGTAATAATTTTTACACGAATCATATTTTAGGAATATTTTGGTAATCACAGTTTTGCAGTTTAATGAAATAATTATCTAGAATTTAATTTGTTTAAAGATTTTTTGCAGATTATATTGAATTATTAGCAGTTACCCACGGCTTCGCGCGCAATTTCCTACTGAAAAACTGGGCCATAGAAGGCATACTCGTATTTCTTTTGAATGCCGTTATTACTCTCTTGAGATAAACCACTGAAAGATATTCCAAGCTCATGGTCCACTTAAGGTTTAAATTTTAAAACCGTCTTTATACGCACCTGTGAAATAACTTGAAATTTTCTCAAATATTCTATGATTTTTGTAAACAATTGAACTGTACTAGCCCAGCGAAATAATTGAAATAAAATGTGTTGTTATCTTTAAGTTTGCTCTATGCTTTAAAACTATAAATGTGAAGAAATTTTAAATGGTAATTAAATTACGTAAACATATAATTGTTTTGTAAAATTATAATATATATATATATATATATATATATATATATATATATATATATATATATATATGTTTACAAAGAACAGCTGATTAAATTTTCACAGGCTCTTTTACTTAATAACATGTTTGCTGCAATGCATTTCTTATGGGTATTTCCGCAACCTTTATAGGCCAGTGGAGTAAAATTCTGTGACTTTTTATGATATTTAATACTTATTATCCTATTCCTGGCAAAAACAAACCCAAAAACACAAAAATCATAAAAAAACGGTCAATCCATTCTAGAGTTATAAATGGTGTTGACTAACACGACTTTCACCGTGCATTTCAGAAAACCTAGTTAACTTATTAAAACCAATTACCTTTATTGGAAGTTAACATCATTCATACTGGAAATTCAGGCGTTTATTCAACTCTCAGGAAATCGTTTTAGGAATCGTGTGAACCTCCTAAAGTGTATTAAAATTGATAATATCTACCGTGACACATTGTACGCATTTTTATTCAGGATGGAGCACGTTACTATGTTTGTACTGTTAGCTATCCAACTAAACAATTAACGTATAATCTAAAATGCATACGAAGATTTTTTAGCAATCTTTTAATAGTAAATATATATACTTTGTATGTCTGTGTAACAAAGCATGGAAATGAAAACTTTGCAAAGATAGTAATAATATTCAAAGAAATATTTTTGTAGAGAAATGTTGTAAAGTTTTACTCAAATATAAATAAGGGGATTAACAAATTGAAGAACACAGTGATTACTCTAAAATATAACTATAATAACTAACCTAACACATAAATTACAAACTAAGCTGAAATAAACAAATCGTACCAGATCGTTATGACACGCCTAAGTCAGTAATCACAACCACCATGTTGTGTGTCAACTTCACTAACTATAAAACATGCACTTATTAAAAAACTAAACACAAAACTAATTATTACAAATGAACTACAGAATATAGATCACAATATGTCTGCATTCGTCGACCATCCACTTACGACTGACCAGAGGCCAATAACAAATGGTGATCGTCACGGCAGAATATACTATACTGAATATTGTTAATGGCAAAATTTTAAAATCGCATATTTAATTTACATGTACGAAAATAACATAACATGATAACATTCTATTTTCATTTCCCTGGTACAACATATCTTACAAAATCCAACACGGTTTAAAAACATTTCCCTCGTCACTTTCGTATCGTTTTAATTAAACAGTGACAGTCAAAATTGAAACTCTAAAATACTCTATGATAAGTTCGATGTATAAGTTGAAACAACAGCCTTGATCATATATATCACAGAAAAATAAGAACTTTGCATTAGGTTAGTAAATAATTAATAAGAATTTTGTAGACAGGTTAGAAACGGGGGAGTTTTGTGTTGGTAGCACTGCCCACGCAAACAAGACGTTAATTAGGCAACCGGTGGACTTTTTGCGCGAAAATTCCCCAGACTCGCTATGTACTGACAACTTTCTTACGTGGGCGCGCGTCCATCTGTCAAAGCTTTGGCCAGAGTTCACCAGAGTCTGGAGTTGCTCTACCAACTCTTCACCCAAAATGTACAGAACATTCTTTCCTCACTTTATGACAGAGTTTTACTAAAAAAGAAGATTTAAAAATAATCAAATCAGGAGTAAACGGGAATGTTTTACCGTAAATTAAAAAAATCATACAACTGGGTATTTTGATTTAAAATTATCACGGCACAACTTTTCAGAAATTTACCAATACAACGCGGCAAAATTAGCAATAAAACAACCTCTTATTTTTATTTAAAAACACTTAAGAGGAGCCAGCGTCAGAGACAATCCGAGGAAAACAATCAAAAAGAAAGTTGTACGAGAGAAGTTTTCAGTGATTACATTGTTATTGGTGTTGTAATTGTTAAAAGGTGATTAAACGAATCACCTGGGCCGTAACAGCCCCTGTTACGGTTTCAATTTTGACTGTCACTGTTTAATTAAAACGTGTTTAAAGTGACGAGGGAAATGTTTTTAAACCGTGTTGGATTTTGTAAGATATGTTGTACCAGGGAAATGAAAATAGAATGTTATCATGTTATGTTATTTTCGTACATGTAAATTAAATATGCGATTTTAAAATTTTGCCATTAACAATATTCAGTATAGTATATTCTGCCGTGACGATCACCATTTGTTATTGGCCTCTGGTCAGTCGTAAGTGGATGGTTGACGAATGCAGACATATTGTGATCTATATTCTGTAGTTCATTTGTAATAATTAGTTTTGTGTTTAGTTTTTTAATAAGTGCATGTTTTATAGTTAGTGAAGTTGACACACAACATGGTGGTTGTGATTACTGACTTAGGCGTGTCATAACGATCTGGTACGATTTGTTTATTTCAGCTTAGTTTGTAATTTATGTGTTAGGTTAGTTATTTACCTGCAGAAGAGATCAGATTGCAGATCTCGAAACGTAGTGTTACTGATTTTTTCACTGAACAATGGCAAATGTCCGGAAAATCCTGTTTCCTTCATTATTCTAACAGTTTGATTATAAAGATGCTCGAACTCGTCGCTGTTATCCTCGAAAAATAATCTTAAAATTACGGTCTGATTTAGTTTACCATTTTACCAGTTACAAAACACATTACATATTACTGAGAGAGTACGGTCTGCGCCTTTATACAGACAATTCCAAAGATGTAATGTCGAGTGGCTGAAATTTATTCAGGAAAATATCAAGAAAGAGGAGGAAGGAATTGCTAAACAAACGACTCGGCTCGGCGCTAAAACTTTGCTCAAATTTCACCTCAGAGAGCGGAATAATTCATCAGATGACAACAGTGAACAACACCAAACAGCTGTTAATTAGTCAGGGGTCGACTTTCCCTCCAAGTGGATTGCACCAGTTGTGACGCCAGTTCGTCCTGGCGAGGGACTTTTGGGCAGAATTGCAGAATTGTTCTAAAAAGACCCGCAGAAAAATTCTAAACTTCTCTTTCATTTTGCACAAAAGAGAGTCAAATGTGAAACACAGTAACTACACTCACAAATTAAAGCCACACACGTAAGTAAGCTTTAATTGACAAAACGCTTTTTATAAGTATCATTTGGTTCCAAAATATTAAGTTTTTGAGCCCAAATGGGCTCTCATGTATCATTTAGACGCTTGATATTCTTCTAGTTTTGTAGCTGTGCCAATTGGAAGGACCAGTCAAATGTATAAGTAAATAGGGAGCTGAATACCCAATACGTCTCGAAAACTAATACATAGACAAACTTTTACAAGCCAGGGCGTTGCACTGTTCAGGATGATATTGGTGAAATTGAATAAATTTAAAGTTCTTCATGGAGTGGGGGACCGACGCGACATGCACAAATTTTAATTTAGACGCGTAGAAGAAAGGTCACCAAATTAAAAATTACTTAATAACAGATTTGAAAACGATTCCAGTTCTCAAGATTTATCAAATTTAAGAATTTGTAACACGCAGACTTAAAAAATGATTGGTCACAAATAAACGTTCCGTGAGCGTAACGCTTTTGGTTTCCCTCACTATTGACATATTTTATTATTTCCTCGGGAATCGTTTTACATTCCATTTCGAAAAGAAAATATGAATCCCATTTTAGGGAATCCTCCAATACGTAATTTGTACACCCTTATAAAGAAATACCTTAAACTGAGAAATACCTCTGAAAGGAACCTCTTTCTCTTCCACAGTGTTCCTTTGAAAATCCTGAAGGTAAATGATGGATTTTTAAATTATTTCTGAAAGCACATCATTTTTGGCACTTATGAGCAAAGAGCAATATTTCTGAGTTACATGTTAATGTTATTTCGACCCTTTTCAGCATCCTTTTAAACATTTCTTTCTCAAAGGTAGAGAAGCATCACATTCCTCTGAAACTGAGTTACTTTATAAACCAATTAGAGCTTAGCATCAATTGACAGTGTCTAGGATTTCTTGCGTACTCTACTTTTCTACGCCGACCTGACATGCCAAAAAGAATCTGCAACCCTCCCAGACGACGGTCAGGGGCGGTTCCGAAGCGTGTGAGTCATACATCACTTCGTGTCTACACACATGCACGGGTTCGGTGTATCAGATACAAGAACCCACTCATGCAAGACCAGTTTGAATATTAAACTGCACCGTGTAAGTGATACATGCGTGATGCATGTTGCGATATGGTAATCACTAAAGTGGGGGCGGAGTGTGAATTTTAAGCTGTAGAAATGTCTGGCATCCCTCAAGGTACATGTTTGAGATAAAGAGTTTAATAGTGTGAAAATTAGATACTTTTCTTTATAGAAAAATCAGACGGATCTGACATAATTTACCTACTTTATATTAGGTTTGTTATTACGATCGTATGTGCATTAAATTTGTAATTTAAACGTGAAAAGCCTCGTTCATACTCTGCTCACTCCCACTGCGCCCAGTGGCTTGTGGGAGGATTTTATCAAACAGAACAGTGTAGAATTGATAAAGCTCAATGTCGATACTACTGATTTACAAAGCTACGGCTACAGGCATGACTTGAACCCCCTTCACTATGTGTAACTAAAAAAATAAACAGCTTATGATAAAAATTCAAAATTATAGTTCTTACGGAAATTTATCATTGTGGAAGTAACCCTATAGAAATTCAATGTTTTACAAAATAATAAATACCTGCTCTGCTCATTATCAAATGTAAATACATTATTGACAATTTTTTAATTTATGTCACAACTGACATACAAGAAGACTGTTAGAAGCTTCCAGTTTCTTATTTTTGCAAAAATATAATGTAAAAATTCACGAAAAACGGTATTTACAGTACTAATAATCGATGACGAATTCAGCATACTTTGCATGACAATAAATGCTCAAGTTGTTTTGAATACACTTGTATTGCTTTCACAATATGAATACTGCCAACAACCTAATTTTAACAGTTAATAAATGTCTTATTACCTAAATAATTAAATTGCTGCTCTGAGGTTATTTTTAACTCGATTACTTAAACTATATGTCGTTGGATTTCCAATAAAATTTAATTTTAAACGAAGCTATACTTGTAAAATACCGCGTTGACAGGGATACATGTAACATTTGTATTAAAAGTTTGAACTAAGCATTAATAAAAAAATAAAAATTGCCTTCATTTAGTCAGCGTATTTCAAGTTACAATTGCTTTTCAAACTGTTGTCCAGTAAATTAAAAATAAATACACGTAAATAAAACCTAACCTAACCTAAAAGATAATGGAAATTTTGTGGTATTATAAAGTTATAAAACTAATTAAAAATTAATTAATGTTACAACCTATGCCAATTTTGGTTAATTTACACGTAAGAGTTTTAAAATAAAATATTTTAAACACAAACCCATGCATACAAACAGAATGCCAAAAACAATACCAAAAATGAGTTTACTATTACCATAGAAACGATCCCATACAATGTTCGACAAGAGTTCTGCAACACACCTGTATTATACTCGTAATATAACATAATATACTGAAATATTAGCAGCTACATGAAATATTATATTAATGCGGTTGGTTTAGGGGTTTGTCTAAAAATAAGTACAACGGGAAGGGTAGTTTATCGATTTTAAGTTATCAAACAAATTAAGCGGACTAAAATTTATTTTAATTAATCGCGGAATTAAACAAAAGCACGGTGGCTGAGGGAGGGAACATTGTGCCGCTGATAGCGATCAAACACCTCAAGGTATCAGCTGATGTTTCTCAGCAAAACAGCTGTTTTATTGCGTCTAACAGCTGATTAAAACACAATTGCCACCTCGATAGCCTGTTGTAGGAACGCGGTTACGTTTCATTACAGGGTTATTAACTTTAATGGCATCGCGGCTATATGAAACTCTTGTTTTACAAGTGCTTTTATCAAGTAAGCATTTGATCGTGTTTCACATGATCTCTAGAATCACACATCAATGAATGATACAATTATTTTTGAAAGTAAATTTCAATAAGTGACTACTTGAGTGTGGCTAAGTAACGTTGGTATAAATAAGTCAGGTAGATTTAGAATCACCATGAATAAAAATAAGAAAACGTGTCTCTTCCCCAATTTTGAGATGTTACTTGTAGGCACACACACAATACACATTTATAGGCTGAGCGTTAGCGAAGATATTTCGAGAACAAACTGATATATTACGGACTTTGCATGAACAATCATCATATAAGCTGCATCGAGTTTGGTGATGGGGCATAAATGAATGTTTGTCTGTATGTCCTTTATAGACTCAGAAACTACTTGACCGATCAATATGAAAATTTGTATGTGTATGTATGTAACCAAGTAGAAGGTTTGTAAGCTATGCCAATTGATATAACTCACCACCAGGCGGCGCTGCAAAATATAAAAGTTATTAAAGTGCCTGCAGATTATAAACTGCAATTACGAAACATTTACGTATATAAAATAGCCAAACACCATTTGAAGGCGCTAAGTTTTTATGTATAGTTCTCTTTAAAATAAATGTCTAGTATACAAATTAAGTGTTAGACCACTGTATAATACAGTACATGCACTTGTACAATTGCTATAAACATACACTTTTGACAGATTTTCTTGATCATGGCAACAAGGTAAACTCTACATCGGCGTTAGAAATATGATTCACTTGCACCAGAAGTGCATATACACGGACAGAGCTTACGAAAAACGTGCGAAGCCGCGGGAAACAGCTAGTTATATTATAAAATATTACAACTGTGTTTGTCAAAATATTTTTATCGTATGCCCATTTCTAGTATTCATTAAAATTACTTACAAGATTTAAAAAATGGATTCTTGCGGTATAATTAGATTTATCGTAAATAAAAAAAACTGCATTGACGCCAATTGTGTGAAATACGCATTAAAAAAAAAATAAACTGTGGAAATGGTCGCAATAAAAAAATAAAGACGAGCGTTTGTGAATGTTGAATAAACACTGTGCGGATAGAAGCTACAAGAGACAACACGGAACTAGCAGAGAACGACTAGTGTGAGCGCATGAAAAGAACTCTAATTAGTATAGTATAGTACAGTAGAGTATTGTGTAGTCGTGAAAGACAACTTGAGCAGTTGTGAATGATCTTCTGTGGGACCTGGGGGGGAGGGTGAGGGGGGCGTCACTCGTCTTGTCAGCCAGGTGCATCACTTTGATCCTTATGTCTTTCACAATGACTCTGCCTCGTCTAGATATGTGTGATTCACTGAACTAACTCAGCAGTTCTTAAAAAGCAAATACATAAACAACCCCTTAACAACGTTACGAGGATTGAAATCTATCTTCTTCGTAAGGTGAGAAGACACTGTTTCACAATCACCTGTGCTGGTGACACGTGTGTTAGTGCTCTTGACTATTCATGCTTGTGACTTGTATTCTGTGCAGTTTCAACACCTGGGTTAATACACGTTGTATCTTTTAACTACATGTACATGTAGTAATTGTCCCCTGAAGAAGTTGATTACAATCTACGAAACGTTGTTTTATACATTTTGTAACAAATATAAGGATGGAAAATGTCCGAAATCCTGTTATCCTTGGAAACATTTCATAGCCAACAACAAACTACGTTTAGGATTTAGAAGGGAAAGTTGTAGAGGATATTTTAGTGGAGAGGGAATCTTAACATTGACCACCCCTCTTTGTCAAATCTATTTCTATTTTACTTTTCAATAATACAAGCCTATTTCCTGAATATTACCACCAGTATAATGCAGGAAACAAAAACAGTTGCATGATTCCTAAACATCGATTAAAGCCCTTCCAAAAATTATTACTATATTTGGGACCAAACATATTTAATTTCATGCCTAACATTAGTCCTTTTAAATCCATGCTGTGATCCTTTCTTATGAATGGTGAATTTTACAATTTATCTGAACTGTTCATAGTCTCATAATTTTAAGAGTATTTAACAGTAGTTAAAGAAATAGTATTTATTAAACGTTACGACTACGTTCAAAACATTGTAATACGTAAAGGATAACCGGATTTCGGACATTTGCCATCCATCGTTGTAGGTTATGTTCGTTATTTTTGTATCTATTAACACCTCCCCCACCTGACGAAGAGGATAAATTCCAATCCTCGAAACGTTGTGTTAATCCTTGTATAACGATGGCAAATGTCCGAAATCCTGTTATCCTTTCAAACCTTCCATCGTCAATGACAAACTTTAAAGAAAGAATTGTAAGATGTCTATGAACAATACAGTACTATTGGTGAATGCGTAGCGGCGAATGAATACCGGTCCCTGTATAAGACCGTAGTATATCTCAATAATACGGTCGTAAGTATTGTTATCTTTTGATTAACAGGATCGAAGGGGCGGGGGGGGAGCGGTGAACGTAAGGTTAACGTAATCTCAGGACAGCCCCCATCCGTTCACTCCTATCGTACCACATTGTTGCTCGCTTAAACGTTCCATTTCCCCTCTCCCCCTCCGAATCCTGGAACTTTGTAACAAGACACAGTGAAACGTGTAATTCTAAAGTGTTTAGGAAGATTTCCTCTGTTTAACTCCGCACTTTGAATACCTTTATAGGACGCACTGTGTAATACATGCTTACCTAACCAGGAAGGAAACAGGATTTTCCGGACATTTGCATTCGTTCTGCAATCTGATCTCTTTTTCAAGTAAATAACTAACCTAACACATAATTACAAACTAGGCTAAAATAAAACACATCACACCAGAGCCTTGTGACACGCGTAAGTCAGGAGTCACAACCACCATGTTGTGTGTCAACTTCACTAACTCTAAAATATGCACTTATTAAAAAAACTAAACACAAAACTAATTATTACAAATGAACTACAGAATATAGACTACAATATGTCTGCATTCGTCGACCATCCACTTACGACTGACCAGAGGCCAATAACAAATGGTGATAGTCACGCCAGAATATACTATACTGAATATTGTTAATGGCAAAATTTTAAAATCGCATAAAAAAGGAACGCTCATTTAATTTACATGTACGAAAATAACAATAACTAAACGCAACAATAATTATCAAAACTTAAGTACAGAATACAGGTCACGATAGGTCTGCATTTGTCTTCCAACCACCTACGACTGTAATTGTAGTTATGTGTTTAAAATTTAGGTTAGTTATTTACCTGAAGAAGAAATCAGATTGCAGATCTCGAAACGTAGTTTTACTGATTTTTATATCACTGAACGAAGGCAAATGTCCGGAAAATCCTGTTTCCTTCACAATCCTTCCACCGTCAAAAACAAACTTCACAAAGAATTAACTAGTCATGTAGGAGAGATTTAACATAACCTCCTAGCAACAATACTTTTGTACAAACCGAAGTCTATAGCGTTATTTCTCCATTCAACAACGGTTAAGGTAAAGTACGTCGTTCTACAATCATGGAAGGACTTACTCAACTAAGTTTTCGATCATTGATAAAATTACGAACGGACACAGCTGATGAATGAGGACGTAACGTAACGTAATTTGGCGTTTCAGTTCGCCAGTTTATCAAATACCACGCGTAATTGTACAATTACGACTTTGGTAGTTGAAGCGTTAATAAGCGTTGAAAATAAACCAGCTTATTGAAACTTTACGTTATAGACTTCTTACGACACGAGTGCGGTAAAACATGTCATTACGTGACTTATGGAGTAGGACGATTTAACGTGTGGAGTTATGTAAAGAATTATTATTCAACTTATGGACGATAAACCTTTTACAAGGACAAACATTTGTTTATACTAAATCCTATTAGGGAATGGTAATTTTTCGGACGAGGACAATATTACATTAACCCCCCCCCCCAATTTGTAATTGGGGATTATTTAATCGCTTACTGTATTGTAAAACATGAACGGCGAAAATCATGAAGAAGTCAGGGTTAAAGTCACCCAAAATTAAAAAAGACCCGAATTTTAATGAAAATAATGATTCAAAATCACATTATTGATGCTACAAAACAGAAAATGCTCATTACGTTACAGCACTTTTAACACAGAAATAACATATAATAAACAAATGTTATAGATCCATTGACAAGGAAATAAAAAACAAAACAAAAACAATAGAAACCGAATGTTTTGATGATTACGTAAAATAAATGAATATCTACTTACAAAACAGTAAATCCCCTTCACTATGTCATACGGTATACAATAAATGAAATGAAACGAATAAAATTTTATATATATATATATATATATATAAATATATATATCAGGTAAAAAATACATTATAATTTCCCTATTGAAAGAAGACACGGCCGAAGAGTACCAGTCAATATATTCAGATAGAGCGCTGCCCAGTGGCATCGTCACATTCACAGGAGCGTTAACCCCCAGACTGGTGAGTGCGAAATGAGGACTGAACAACGCTGGGACTCTGGACGCGGGCAGAGGCACAAGGAAACTGAATTCTCCACGCTGGACAGAAGTTCTCCACAGTCGATACGCCCAGTCATTAAATTATACTAGATGTGTTTTCGAAAAGTATTTGCTACTGGATTTCTATTAAATTACTTAAAAATTCAATGAAAGTAGAATAAAATAAAACATTAAATCGCACTCAAAAATCAATAAAATGATTTATTAAAGTATATGACAAAAAATTGAGTCCTATTTTTTGAACGGTGAAACATATAAGCACCTAAATATACAGATTTACTAAACAGGGAACACGTGAATAGTCGTAAATTAATCCTAAATGTTTGTTTATTCACAAGAAAAATACGAGAACGAAAATCGCATTTATTAGTTATAAAAATTGGAACATTATTTATATAACAATAAGGGGATGAAAATTGTTCATCATAAATTTTAAATACTTAAAATAAAAACAAATAAAAAAATATTTCCAAAAGCCCAAAATCTACATACACTATCTCGCACACGAGATCTATAATATACCACACAGGAAATAATAAACATTAGCGGCAGCCCACTCGCCACACCAGTGTGGCCAACATTTAGAAAACAATTATCGACTGTAGATAAACAGGCAAGGTTGGCAACAGTGCCGACATTTGGCAACCCTGGCTGACTACATCGTTGTAAATTATACCCGTCGTTACAATTATAACCACAATAAGTCCCGACATGCAGGCGTGGCGGGGCGGGGGTTCCATCGCAAAGGGTATGTTATCCATGCTCGACAAGAATCATGCATGCCCACCTATATCATGCATATTCACCGAAGTAGATGTATTATGCATAGTGTGACTTGTGGCTTGAAAGGATTATCACTCACAGATTCAAAGCGGCCTATGCGAAAACTATGGGATCATAATACGGGGAAATTCGTAATATTTTGGAAGTTCCTCTTAAACTACAAGACTAGTTGATTTCTACGCTAGATTCTTATGGTGCTGTTTCAAATAAGTCATCTCTAATTATAAGACGTAAAGATTTTTTTAAAATTGTTATTCTTTAACAACTTTATTAAATTGATTTAAAAGAAAATTGGCACAGGTAATTAATTAATGGAACAAAATTATAACCTACGTTAATTCTTGGGCGCCGCACAGTCGAAAAAGGTTTCTACAAACCCACCTGGACATCACATGAATGCATCAATTTGAACCAAAACTGATGTGAACGTCTTTTGGAAGACATTTTTGTCGATGTACAGTATGTTATAGAGATCCTTTGAGGGAAAAAGAGCAAGCCTCTGAATCAGAAGTTTCCACAAACCTTTCTTGAAAAACTTGTGGATTTATGGATTTTAACTGGAATTGGCATTGGTGTTCTATAGAGTAAAATTTAATGGAGAAAAATTACAGGACGGAATGGTTTTTGAACAAAGAGTGGAGTATCAAAACTGTAGGATGCATCGGTATTACTATTCACGTTAAAACTTTAATTAGCTTGAGGCTTTAGATATTAGGTTCCTGTATATGACTTATACACCTTCACACTAGAGGAGTTCAAGCGGCAGGTATTTCAGTTTATGGAGGATTCAAAAGTGCAAGTGAAAGATTAACTACAACGAAAATATATTTATATATTGTCGTCAATGAGCCAACATTTACTGTTTTATTGTCAGGTCAAGATGTGATTACTTTTATTATCATGTACTGTCTATAATTTTAAATGCTTAGTTATTGAAATAAAAAAACATGAAAAACCGTACCTTATTAAAAAATGTTGCTAATACTAGGTAAAAAAGTTTAATAAAAATCACACCAAAATTATAGTTCACTATTGGAATTTATAACTATAAAAATAAGTATCACTGATAACTTAATTTAATTACAAATCACGATAGGTGTTCCAATCGTGATTTGTTTGGTATATCAGTTTGGTAATAATTATTGCGAAAAGCGTCTATAATTAAGGCTAACTTTATTTTAAGAACAATGCTGAATCTTAAACACTTCCATGGTGAAATTTTGATCGTAGAATTAATAACAAGAATAAAACAAAAAACGGACATTTATTCAATTTTTTGTATGGACATTGTTTTTTTTATCTCTAACTAGTTTAAATTAATCGTGAAATTATTCAAAAAGTATTTATTTTACCAGGGAAATTTAAAATTGTTAAGATCTGCACTAATAGTATCCTTGGCGAGATATTATATAATTTTATCCATAAAACAAGATATCTTCCATCATTCTAGTTTAAAAATATGTGAATGAAAAATCAAAGTTAAACTTTTTTTATAGACTAATGCAATAGGTCATTTTACTACTGCGGGCTATTTAAGCAATTCCCTAAGTTCACACAGATACAGTGTTTTATAAATGATAAAATATGTAAGATTGTTTTAAAATAAATCAACACATTCATTTTTAGTTATATATGGTAGTATATTTCAACATTTCCTAATAAATGCAGAGTGGTACTGATTTTCAAATTTTTTTTCTTAACGAGTATTTTTGTTTTGCAAATACGAGCCTTTCTATTTTTATTCGTTTGAACACTTAATAGTAGGCGACTTTTAAAAACTGTCGTAGCCTAAAATCTACATAGTACACTGAGACAACTTTAAATACACAATTGTTAAAAGGTAAACATATAACGTACTTTTTAGAAGATGAACTCCGTTTTCAATAAATTAACCGTTCTCCAGAAAAGGAACAAAATTCACCAGTGTAAAAAAAATTAAAAGAAGTTCTGCTAATCCTCATACTGTAATAGCTGGTTTAACTGCTACAGAGATAGAAACAAACAATCTTTTGCTTAGTATCCAGTAAGGGTATTGTTGTTTTTCATCCAACCGTAGTAGAAATACGAGTAGGCCAGCATGCACCCTGGGCCACCATACTTATAACCAAAGGAACAATAGATGCAACAATACAGTAGCATGGCTACATACCCCGTTATACAAGGACTACATAGCAACGTAGCCAACATTTAGTAGCAATTATTGACTGGGGTAAAGAGAGCATTAAGTTGGCAGCAGTGGCAGTGACACTGTCTCGGCTGTCCGTTGGCAACACTGGGGAAGCCACAGCTGTTATTTATTCACTCATTACAGTTATTGTGTATGTGTACACTTGGCCACCACACACTGCATCCTTTACGGGTCTCCGTCTAATCCAGTGGGGGCATTTAAGAAGCCGTGTCTACTCAGTACGCCTGAGCTACAAATACAGTAACTGTATTTCATATATTCAGAAAATGCTATCAATATTGTAGAAAACAATTGAAATTATATTTAAAATAGGTTACTTATTTCGGAATTAGATTATAAACGTTTGAAACAACGTTATTCATGTGAAAGAGACAACAATTTTCACAATGAGTCAGTTCGAAGAATTTTAAGCGTTTAAAAAATTATAATATTAAATAATTTATATTATTGAGAAATTTTTACCAAAGTATGGATATTTTGTAATATTTCCTTAAATCACCTGACACACTAATAAAGTTCAAAAAAGTATTTACCGGAAACCCGCATAAATATAAAAATCTTACGTCATTTTATATTTATTTAGATCAAAGTATGGTAAGCCTATTAAAATAAAATAATTCATTTTTGGTTTCCCAATAGTTTTGATTGCGAGAATTGTAGGATTTACCAATATAACAAGAACTATAGGCACGTACCTCGGTCCCTTGCACCTTGAGCTTCATGTGGTCCTCCCGCGTGGTCTTGCCGTCCTTCCGCTTCTTCCAGCAGTATCCGTCCCGTCGGTACCGCACCTTCTTGCGACTGTACAGCAACATCGATCCGCTCTTCGGCCTGCAACATCGCAAGATCACACTTCCATCAGCCAAGTATTAACAACTTTCAACATATATCCCATTGCTTATCATCATAATTTTCTTTACAAAAGGTAACGATTTAAAAACTGTTGAGTCTTTATTGACCAACGTAAGGTTTCTGATACACTTCTAGCGTAGAAGATCGACAGTAAGATTGTTTAAGGGCAGCAAACAATACATTCTACTTTTTAAAGATTTAAACAACCTTAAACGGTTTATTACGACAGCGAAAATATCACGTTGGGAGTACTAAAAGGCTATGTATTTGGTTCTCTGTTGTTCATTTTACAGATAAATGATGTAAGAAATTGGATATTTATGCAAACTATACATCATTCGGTGATAGAAGGCCACTATTCTGGGCTGTAGGTCAACACATGAAGAATACAATACGACTGACTAATAGTTTTGGGAAAATGATATG
The DNA here is from genome assembly GCF_021130785.1 of Homalodisca vitripennis. Classification (NCBI taxonomy): domain Eukaryota; kingdom Metazoa; phylum Arthropoda; class Insecta; order Hemiptera; family Cicadellidae; genus Homalodisca; species Homalodisca vitripennis. The sequence goes on from NC_060213.1 coordinate 135,681,448, forward strand.
TCATACTGATTGGACAAAGTTGGTAAATTTCAATATTGCACCGAAAGAAGCTGATTGTATTATTATTAACTGTGTCTGGGTCAATGATTATCGTTTGTCATGAGCACACTATTGGATTTTTGAGTATATCAGCTGACAAAAATGTGTCCCTGCTTTCCTGTGTGTACTGTAGTAAATAGTTATGGTTACAAAAGTAATAAATAACACAACATTTCGAGGATTGGAATCTATTATCTTCGTCAGGTGGGTGAGGTATTATACTGACGAAGAGGATAGATTCCAATCTTCGAAACGTTGTGTTATTCCTTTTGTACTACCATAACCATGGTCCGAAATCCTTTTATCCTTTCAAACCTTCCATAGTAAAAAAAACTTTAGACAAAGGGAAAAAAGTTATGTTCTAGAATATTTGTGTTTTGTAGACTTTTTTCCCTCCTTAATAGCAATATACTATATTTTATAATTTAGTATTTTCGAAGTTGTCTTAAATTGCATATACAGTACCAATATTGGGGTTCGAACATTGAGTTTAGTCCATTTCACCTTCCATTTAGTGCAGCGTCTGAAATCTAACATTGATACAGACTCCTGGTATCTGGAGTCTACATATTCTGTCTAAAGAAAACGATAAGAAGTTAGTGACTAGATGTTCAGATGGAGCTAAACTCAATATTCGTATCGAATCAACCGTTCCACCGTAGCTGCGTTACGTGTAGGTAACTCGGTTGCTCCGCCGTGCTTTCAGATCGCGTTTAAAACATCGTAGTACACTCAACTGTGCGCCTGATGAGAAAATGAAACTACCTCTTAATTTAGCTTACACTGAATAAGCTGCTGGGTAACCAGAAATAACTCCTTTGTAGTCTAGGCGTTTCTGATGTCGAAACGATGTAAATAGTTTGTTTTTAACGTCTTTCTTCGTCGCCGAATTTTTATAGATCTCTTTAGTCAGACATGGACTCCAGATTCCTGTATCATCTGTGACTCCTGTATCATCTGTGACTCCTGTATCATCTGTGATTCCTGTATCATCTGTGACTCCTGTATCATCTGTGACTCCTGTATCATCTGTGACTCCTGTATCATCTGTGACTCCTGTATCATCTGTGACTCCTGTATCATCTGTGACTCCTGTATCATCTGTGACTCCTGTATCATCATCTGTGACTCCTGTATCATCTGTGACTCCTGTATCATCTGTGATTCCTGTATCATCTGTGATTCCTGTATCATCTGTGATTCCTGTATCATCTGTGACTCCTGTATCATCTGTGATTCCTGTATCATCTGTGACTCCTGTATCATCTGTGATTCCTGTATCATCTGTGACTCCTGTATCATCTGTGATTCCTGTATCATCTGTGACTCCTGTATCATCTGTGACTCCTGTATCATCTGTGATTCCTGTATCATCTGTGACTCCTGTATCATCTGTGACTCCTGTATCATCTGTGACTCCTGTATCATCTGTGATTCCTGTATCATCTGTGATTCCTGTATCATCTGTGACTCCTGTATCATCTGTGATTCCTGTATCATCTGTGATTCCTGTATCATCTGTGACTCCTGTATCATCTGTGACTCCTGTATCATCTGTGATTCCTGTATCATCTGTGACTCCTGTATCATCTGTGACTCCTGTATCATCTGTGATTCCTGTATCATCTGTGATTCCTGTATCATCTGTGACTCCTGTATCATCTGTGATTCCTGTATCATCTGTGACTCCTGTATCATCTGTGATTCCTGTATCATCTGTGACTCCTGTATCATCTGTGATTCCTGTATCATCTGTGACTCCTGTATCATCTGTGATTCCTGTATCATCTGTGACTCCTGTATCATCTGTGATTCCTGTATCATCTGTGACTCCTGTATCATCTGTGATCATCTGTATCATCTGTGATCCTCTCTGTGATTCCTGTATCATCTGTGACTCCTGTATCATCTGTGACTCCTGTATCATCTGTGATTCCTGTATCATCTGTGACTCCTGTATCATCTGTGACTCCTGTATCATCTGTGACTCCTGTATCATCTGTGACTCCTGTATCATCTGTGACTCCTGTATCATCTGTGACTCCTGTATCATCTGTGACTCCTGTATCATCTGTGATTCCTGTATCATCTGTGATCCTGTATCATCTGTGACTCCTGTATCATCTGTGACTCCTGTATCATCTGTGATCCTGTATCATCTGTGACTCCTGTATCATCTGTGACTCCTGTATCATCTGTGATTCCTGTATCATCTGTGACTGTATCATCTGTGTATCATCTGTGACTCCTGTATCATCTGTGACTCCTGTATCATCTGTGACTCCTGTATCATCTGTGTATCATCTGTGACTCCTGTATCATCTGTGATGTATCATCTGTATCATCTGTGACTCCTGTATCATCTGTGATTCCTGTATCATCTGTGACTCCTGTATCATCTGTGATTCCTGTATCATCTGTGACTCCTGTATCATCTGTGATTCCTGTATCATCTGTGACTCCTGTATCATCTGTGATTCCTGTATCATCTGTGACTCCTGTATCATCTGTGACTCCTGTATCATCTGTGACTCCTGTATCATCTGTGACTCCTGTATCATCTGTGATTCCTGTATCATCTGTGACTCCTGTATCATCTGTGACTCCTGTATCATCTGTGACTCCTGTATCATCTGTGACTCCTGTATCATCTGTGATTCCTGTATCATCTGTGACTCCTGTATCATCTGTGACTCCTGTATCATCTGTGACTCCTGTATCATCTGTGACTCCTGTATCATCTGTGATTCCTGTATCATCTGTGACTCCTGTATCATCTGTGACTCCTGTATCATCTGTGACTCCTGTATCATCTGTGATTCCTGTATCATCTGTGACTCCTGTATCATCTGTGACTCCTGTATCATCTGTGACTCCTGTATCATCTGTGACTCCTGTATCATCTGTGACTCCTGTATCATCTGTGACTCCTGTATCATCTGTGACTCCTGTATCATCTGTGATTCCTGTATCATCTGTGACTCCTGTATCATCTGTGATTCCTGTATCATCTGTGACTCCTGTATCATCTGTGACTCCTGTATCATCTGTGACTCCTGTATCATCTGTGACTCCTGTATCATCTGTGACTCCTGTATCATCTGTGACTCCTGTATCATCTGTGACTCCTGTATCATCTGTGACTCCTGTATCATCTGTGACTCCTGTATCATCTGTGATTCCTGTATCATCTGTGACTCCTGTATCATCTGTGACTCCTGTATCATCTGTGACTCCTGTATCATCTGTGACTCCTGTATCATCTGTGATTCCTGTATCATCTGTGACTCCTGTATCATCTGTGACTCCTGTATCATCTGTGACTCCTGTATCATCTGTGACTCCTGTATCATCTGTGACTGTATCCTGTGTATCATCTGTGATTCCTGTATCATCTGTGACTCTGTATCATCTGTGACTCCTGTATCATCTGTGACTCCTGTATCATCTGTGACTCCTGTATCATCTGTGACTGTATCATCTGTGACTCCTGTATCATCACTGTGACTCCTGTATCATCTGTGATGTATCATCTGTGACTCCTGTATCATCTGTGATCATCTGTGATGTATCATCTGTGACTCTGTATCATCTGTGACTCCTGTATCATCTGTGACTCCTGTATCATCTGTGACTCCTGTATCATCTGTGACTCCTGTATCATCTGTGACTCCTGTATCATCTGTGACTCCTGTATCATCTGTGACTCCTGTATCATCTGTGACTCCTGTATCATCTGTGACTCCTGTATCAATTGTGATTCCTGTATCATCTGCATCAGTGCCAGAGTTCATACGCCGCACATACGGGTATATCACAAAAAAAACCTGGCCAAAACTAAATTTTTGTGATTTTGGAACAATTTAGTGCCAAATGACTTTTTCGATCAATAATAATTATTCCTATACCCTTTTTTCGAATTCATATGCAACAATTATTAGTAAAAAAAAAATTAAAAATGGGATAAAAATTAAAAAATCCAATATATATAACATTCATAGGTGTCTTGATTTATTGTTATATGTTTTTAATCACTAAAGTAAAGTAAATTAAATATACTCTATAAGTTACAAATATTAGCTTATTCAAATCAAAACTTATATAATAAAAAAACATATACGAACGAAAGTAAACTAAATTATAAACTAAATGCAAAAGTGAAGAACATTATTATTGAATTCACTATTCTTATTAACTATAAAAATTTAAAATCTAACCCTGAGAAAAAACACACAATTTTATAATATCTAAGTATAATAGTTTAACAAATATAAATAAATAAATATATGTAGCCACATGTATTAATCTGGTGTACAGCTTAGGGCACAAAAAATAGGAACTATTTGCAAAAGCATTTGCCGGTTTGGGCACAAATACATTATCTAACATACTATATTAATAATAAATACAAATAACAATACAACAATATTAATATACAATTATAATTATGTATGAAGGTCCGAAAGGAAGTGGAAGTAGTACTTATTACTAATAGTCATCACCGTCACTGTCGCTAGTTTCATCAGTACTCGTGCTAGCTGAACACTCGAACTCGTCTGCTTTTGGAAACGCCAAAGTTTCTGTTGAGAATGGTTTCCGCTTCTTTTCTATCAGCATTCTACTGCTGCAGCTGAGATAGACGTCTGAAGTGAGAAGGAGGCGATTCATCACATCTTGGATGCCGCACTAAGCGGAAGGGAATCGGTGCTAAACTTATTATTCGAATTTAATCAACCCTTCCCACCATAGCTATGTATGTAATATGGTGGTTATGAAACTCACGCACAAATCTATCAAACACAATTGGCTCACTTTTCTAGACTTTGTTGAAACCATAAGCTTAGTATTACTCACCACACGACAGTATGATAGTACTAAAATGAAATTGTCTTGTTTAATACACGTCGTTATTACCTTAAAACTAGATAAAACATAAAACGCATTTATTATTAATGACCTAAAGCAAGTTTGACTTTCACAATGGCTTCGTATGCAGTGGAAAAAATTGCAAAAAGGCAATACAGTTGAAGCAACAGTTGAAGACGGTGTTTGCTAAATCACCGATGGATGGATGATTGTTTCCGATTCTCAGATATTTTGACCAATTAAAGCAATTTTCGCAAAACAGGTTACCAGTGAATAGTGAACAATACAAAAACTGCATAAACGGCAGCTCTCAAAGTAGGCCATGTCTTGTCAAAGCAAATATGCTCTAAATCAATTATTTAGATAAATAATTTTGGTGTAAATTAGATTTGTGATAAAATCCTCTAAAAGCTGTTATTATTACAATTATTGAGAGCAAAACTCCTAGTTATGATGATATTAAAAGTTAAAAAGTTTTAATGGCCGCCATTAAGAAAAGACTAAAGCTAATTAGATGTAATTCTTTTCAGTAACTGCCCTTGTTTGAGGTATTTGGTATATACATTTGAGCCAAATTTTGTATATATGAATTCATAACTTTTTAAGATATTAATGTTTTTTTATAACAAACACATACAGACAGACATATGGGAAATTAAGCATCGGAAACCCAAATTTGTTCAAATGGGTTTAAATTTGTTATGTTTGTCTTGACCTGAGCAATAACGTGGTATACCTTGTCCAGAGAATTACGGAACACCTATATACTGTGTATATACAACTCTGTAGAGTATGTAAAAAAACAAACGGTGTTATACATAATTTTATTTTATTTTGATTTCAGTATGTTCCGGTGATATCCACACAATCGGATGAATCAATTGACAAGAATACCAAAAAAAGGATGCACAAAGAATGAACCGCTGTGATGTATTTCTCAAGGTTCAAATGTACCGGCCATTGTTCAAGATAAAATAGGCCAGACAGCAGAGATATCCGGTTGGGCAGAGTTGATAGTGATCTCTATTCTGCCCGACACAGAGACTGGGGGCCGACACAGAGACTGGAGAGGCCGACACAGAGACAACTGTGGGCCGAGATGCGCTCCGCTCACTATTCGGCCCGTGTTCCTGCGACATGCGATGCATTTGAAAACCAAATGCACATTCGATAAACCTGCTGTTTCCGTTAATGCTTCGTCCCACACTGCTTTGTGGTTCCCGGCCTCTTGCAGTTCTCAGAAACGCGGAAAAACTTGCAATAACAAGAATTTGCTGCACGTCCCATCTTTGAACCATGTAACGTACATCGAAAATATTTCGATAAATTTTCGTTTTGCAAAAACTACTTTTTAATACTTTACATATTGGGAAAGGATATACAGAATTCCAGAGAACATTATTAGGAACAACTTGAACGAAAAAGTAAATAAAAAAGAAAGTGAGAAAGAAGAAGAAAATAGAGAGATGAAGGGATGGAGTAGAGGGGTAACTTTGTGGTATTTGAGTTAATACCGAATTAAAATGGTAGAGGCAGAGTTCAGGAAGCGAGTCTATTGATGTCTTTTAACGAATACCGATCCATTGTGAGAATGTACTTGCCCTCACCCCTGGTCAGGTCCCTACTAAACGTAAACATGGTATAAACTCCATTGTTGTGTTCCTGATACTAAAGGTGTTGTGGGTGTGTGTTGAGATCATTTTGAAAATTTTAACCTGTTTGTGACATTTCCACAACAATAGATCACGTGTGAACAAATTTTAATTAAATTTTTATTAAGCATGTAAAAAGTGAAATTGGTACGCAAAATTTATTATACTTTTCTTTTAAAAGTATAGAGTAGTATTTTCGAGCAAAAATCTGTACTTCAAATTATTGTGTTAAAAGATTCATTTTTAGGACTCCAAAAATCAAATATCACCACCACTGTTACCTAGACAACTAGATCAATTTCGTTCAAACATCTGGTATGTGAATTTACTACTAAAACAAACTTCAAAATTTTTGCATGTATTAGTTTGAACTAAAACGCCATGTTCGTGTAAAATTATATATTTTCTTAAAGAGGCATAGTATTTTTATTTCGATGTGAATGTTGAATTTAGCTCCAGTTCACCTTCCTCTTACGTGCAGCATCTAAAATCTGATGCTGTTACAGATTTTACTCCTGATTCTGGAGTCATGTTCGTCTAAAGGGATTCAAAAATAGTCGGTGATGAAGAACGAAGTTGCTCAAAATCGTTTCGTCCAACTATAATAAGAACGAAGTAAAGTAAAATGGCCATAAATATGCATTTGTTAACATATTTTGTTGATTGTGGCAAAAGGTAAACTCAACACTGGCGTCGCAGGTAATTGCTAGTTAAATATATATTTCTTGCATCTTTGGGACTAAACTATTAGAGGTTGTAGAAGAACGTTTTTAAATATAGATCTCTATTTAAAGCTCACATATTTCTAGTAAATACTACTTGTAAGTTCTCTGTTGCACTCGCAAGCAAAGACAATTCGTTTGTCAGATTCACTCAAACTCTATTAATTTGTGAATCAAAATACGGAATACAATATGAATTTATCGAAGCATTCTAAAACATATAAAACAAAGACATGATCGAGTATTGTTCACGGAAGTGTTTATAAAGTGACATGCAATTGTTCAGCATGTGCAGTGTCCAGACAGGCACAAGCCCTTCCGCCCATCCATCTGTTTGTCAACTCGACTGGAGAACTAACTCTGTTACGTGAGTTGTTACTCGCGAAACAAATTTATTTGTATGGATTCGTCTAAATACCAAGATACCTGCTGGAGGCAAACGTTTGGCAGTATGTTCAATTCATTTATAGTTTATATATATATGCATAAAGATGAACGTTTGTCTCTGTGTCCTTTATAGACTCGTAAACTATTTGACCGATCATTATGAAAATTTTTATGTATACGTATTTTTCCACGTAGATTGTTTATATGCTATTTCCATTGGTGTAACTCACCACCAGGCTACGCTGCAAAATATAAAAGATTTCAAAGCGCCTGCACATTATAAACTGCAATTACGAGACAGTTACGTATATTAAATAGCCAAACACTATTTTAAGGCACTATTTAAAGTTTTTAAAATACATTTCTGGTTGAACTTAAAGTTTGAATGTTAGACCACTTTATAATAAAGTAAATGTACTGGACGTGTACAATGGCTATAAACATACACCTTTGATAGTTTTTCTTGATCGTGGCAACAAGGTAAACTCTACATCGGCGTTGGAAAAATAATTCACTTGAATCAGACGTGCTCATACACGGGCTTAGCTTACGAAAGGCGTGCGAAGCCGCGGGTAACGGCTAGTAATAAATAAATAATTAAATTAGTTGGGGAAGTTGGACCAGTATATTCTTGTGTGCTAGCCTCAAAACATCCTTTCTTAATTTTTTGTCTTTTCTGTACATAAAATATCATTTTCCCCAACTTTACCCAGAATATCCTGTCACTCCGGAAGCAGCGGAAAGGTCCTTATAGCACTAGGTGCAATTTATAAGCAAGCTTCTTGTACTAATAGAACAACAAACGGATTAAGGGTAAAGTTTATTGGAAACAGCACTATTTATAACTCAGATCCAAAGTCCAATCCGGAGAATATACTTTTTTAAATTTAGAATTTTCGTCACCACCCTTCAAAATACCAATTCTGAATGCAGGGTACATAGAAATATTTTTATTATTTTACGACGAGTGGTTAGAATTTAAACAAGACATTTGTGACATCTCATAATCTGACAAAAAAACTGTTGAAGATAAGAATATCCACTTTTAACACTATGCACGCAAAACATGACTGGATGAAGTGACATGTTTCTTGTTTAAAAAAATCATTTCCTTAACAAAACATTTTTAAATAACGTGTAATTTGCCTAAACTATTTATAATAAAACCAAAGATATGTCACTATATGGAGCTATTAATTCATGTAAAAAAGTAGAAAATGGTAAATTGTAATCTTGAGCAATTATTTATTTGGGTCTGATTAGGAAGTGCATAGATTTCCTAATTTTAATACCCGTTATTTCTTGTGGAGTGACTGAAATTGATAATACTTATTCTGTAGTCTGGGAAGTTATTAAAAAAATTCCCAGCTACAAATCGGTGTATGTGGCCACCACCCTACTTCGGCTCTTAACCTTTTTACCACCCTGCCGGAGTACGTGCGAAATCTTGAGCTTGGGAAGCTCAAGAAAAATCTGAGGGGCTGTTTGGTGGAGAGGCCAATCTATTCCCTAAAAGAATTGGAGAGTGGGTTTTTCTGCATCCACCGCCATTGTGATTTGTGATTTGTATATAGTTTTGTGATTTTAATTTGTATATAGTTTTTGTAAAATGACGCAGTCAATCCGGTTTTACCGGTCATCGACGGAGCTACCAAGTATCAAGTACTGTATCACCTTCTCCAACATTTTTTTTAGGTAACGGACATTATATTTAGAGAAATTCCTTACGTTTTACTACGATACGAAAGACAAATGAACATAAAAACAATCAAACCACACGTTAAGGTGCCTGAAAGAAATGCCCCCTGCCTCAATCACCCCCCGGGGGGTCACACCAGCACACCAGTGACTGCTGTATCCACCGTAATTAAACATTAAGTCCCAACATCCGCGTGGCCAACTTTGCGCTGTTTTTGTTATTTACTGCTTGTGTTACTTGTTGGGTTAATTGTCTTCACTTTGCTGCTCATTACAAACTTTCCCGGGGATTAGAGTGGGCTGAAACTTAAGGAAGATCTCTGTATCGTTCACGTAAGGCCTAATTAGGGGAACAGATTCAGAAAACATTCAGCATTTCCCATTTTAATTCGTGCTCAACATTCGGTTTACACCACATACTTGTCAACTTCAAGAACATACAGGAAAAAGACAATATTTTTATAGTGAAATAAAAAGCCTTTCTGGCAATTAAAAGAAAACCAGAATCAAGAATAATTGAATAAAAAAAGAAGTTTTTATATTAATACGTTCTGTTTTTGTTTTCTTTATAGGAAAATCCTGATGTAAGACTTGGTTGTATTGTAAAATAGTTCGGATTCACGATTATACAGTTCAGAATACCATCGTACTTAGATTTGCACTTCATACCGTCAATTGTCATACCTAGTACCATAGAGAGTTTAAAGAGTTTAATAACGTATAAACATAATGGGCGCCAACACGATAACTTTTACTCATTTTACATATGTCGGAGAGTAAATAAAACAAAGTTCGAATGAAGCACGTATGGCGGGAAGGGATGATTCGATGTGGATGTTGAATTTAGGTCCAGTTCACCTTCCTATTATGTGCAACATCTGAAATCTGATGCTGATACAGACTTGAAACTTGTACCGTAAATTAGTTAATTAAATTTCATATAATGTAAATTTCGCAACCTAGTCAGCCAGTATAATTTAATATTATTTTTATCCAATGTTCCGGAACTAAATTATCGGCGGAGTAACTAACTAATTGGCACGCGGATGAATATTTTCTTCTAACCCTTTGTAGCAGCCCAACTACGTGACCGAACAGACCTCGCGCGCTTTGTCCGTAAGTACAATTTATCTTTTCGTATTATTAAATTAGCCCGTTGATGCCAAACATATAAAAATGAATGTAACGTAAAGTAAAGTTGTAAATAGTAAAGTTACTTACCCTTGAAGATCTTTTATTTGCTTGATTGAGATATATAAAAGTTGTGGCGTCGTCCTTAATGGCGAACACGTTGTGAAAATAAGTAATTTGTATCATTAAATGGCTAATACCGTCGCGAATTTGTTTTAGGCGAGTTCACGTAGCTCACGTACCTGATGTATCTCACGTGTTGTTTGAGTAGATGGCTACCAGTTTCCCAACTTCTACTCCTCTTCTAGAAATAACCGTTCTTAGACTGCAGCTTCAATGTCTCGTGCCATGACGCCGACACCCGGGTTGTGAGTCTACATATTGCGAAGGGAAGTGAAATCTTATTGTTTTATAAAGTAGAACATCGTAGGCATAATTCCAGAGAACATTGGATATTTTAGGCTCACTTAGAAGATATTCGTTTTTAGTTCTTGTGTTCTAATTGGCAGCAACGTGGCATTACATACTTTTCCTTTACCATCTAAAAGTGGTGCTTGTAAGTTTTCGTAATTAAACTGAACTTATAAGTAAACTTTGCATTTCTAGTATTTATTACTAGGACCTCAGAAGTCACCGCCCTCATGTGTTATCGTCCAACGGTAAAAACTATGCGTGGGGTTCGTTTTGGGGGTGTTCGTTCTTCGTCACCGACTAGTGGATCCCTTCCGACGAACATGACTCCAGATTTCAGGAGTCAGGTCTGTAACATCATCAGATTTACTGCACGTAAGAGGAAGGTGAACTGGAGCTAAATTCCACATTCACAAAGTTCGAATGATTGACTTCTTTTCTTGATGATTTAAATACTGATATCGAGCGAGTGTAGGTTTCTAACTAGATCGGAAAATATAGAATATCATTAATTATTGGGTGATATTCTTTCCCACGATAAGGGGAATGATTCTCTGCTATGGCGTATAACTGCAATATTTCGCCTGACATTTTTCACATTACACAACACAGTATTAATTTGTCGAACGTTTTTTATCCCGTATGCAAATATCCGACATGTGAAGGGCGCTGTTGTGTTTTTTTTTCAGTCCCATTACACGGGAGGTCCATCTCATTACACACATCTACGTGTGCACAACTGATCTCATACATTTAGTCTCTCATTATGTTATTGGCTGAGCGTCAGCGAAGCTTGTTACTAGAGGGCTTGAAAAAAATAATTTCTGTCTATCCCCAGATATCTCCGGAACAAACGGACCTGTAGGCTTGAAAGTTTGCATACAGCTTCATTTACAGAAATGTTCAATACAGAATGGCAACACAGAGTTGATGACGGTGCATGTCACTGCGACAGATTTTCCTGAGCATTAGCGAACATATTTACATTTGTTTTATGGGTTGCGATGATGGCAACTAGAAAATTGCGGAATAAATAAATTTGTAAACAAACTGAGTACAATTATATCGAATTTTGAACATGTGGTGGAAATAAATGTGGTGTAAACTAGAAAATTTGCGTACTTCCGCAGATAGGCAAGCCTGTTATGCGACACGAGGCGTCGCTTACTCCTGCTTTGTTTAAATTGACAAAGTTAGAGAATGTCTTATTTTACCAGGTGAAGTTAGGACTAAAGTTCTCTCTAACCCTTAAACTGGGGACCAACGGCTTAAAGGTGACTTCTGAACCACCACCAATGGCCGGGCAGGCGGGCTGCTTCCAAGGACAGGATCGCTCAGCGGTCACCAATCCAAGAAGAAGCCACGCTCGACGTTGCTTGATTCGGTTGTGTCGCGATTAACCGCTGTGCCCGCTAGACTGCGCCACTGGAAACTGTGATACCTTAGTAGCTGCAGTCAGAATTTCCACAAATTTACACGGCATCCAAATATCGCTTTTGCAATTAAATTCCTAGAACATTTCAAAGCTATGCTGGGCATTTCAGTCTAGAGATGTTAAGCCGAAACTGCCAGTAATACGCATCCGTTTGTGCAGATGAGTTGAAAGGGGCAGAGCTTTATCGTGATTGGCTGACCAACGTTAGTATAAGCAACAATGATTAATTTGGCTTTTTTATCACGTGCTGCCAGTTTTTCGGTAATCTGACGCTATTTTCATTGTTTAAATTATTCTTTTTTTATTATTTCTAGGATTTCTCTGATTTAAAATATATTAAAAGAATTTTGAAATTTATGTAAAATATTACAAACAATAACAAATTTAATAGTTTGGTGTCTTTAACAGTCTGATTAGTTTTTATTTTTCATGCCATATTATTAAATATTGTGTTAAATGAGAGAACTGATTTAACCCAACTACACCTTCCATAAATATTCAAGTAAACGCTTCGTATGGCGCTTAATGGCGCAAACATAATGGTTTTTTCAACATTTATCTTTTTTATTTTACAGTATATAAATTAATTTAAATTACAAACATGTTACATACGTACACAATTTATATAAAGATAAATAAGTAAATAAGTTTTACTAGAAACCACTTAAAGGTTTAGAGCTATTAAAGTCTCGTTTCTAGACGTTAGAGCTTCTAAATATTCAAAAGTAATGTATTAATACGCCAACCACTAAAGGACACCTAGTTACATCAGCGTTTAATAAATAACCTTTAAAACTGAGTTGGAAATTTAATATTTTAATATGTAAGACACATGAAAGCTATCTTCTCCTAACGTTCCGATAGAAATAGTTTCAGTGGGTAAGCGATGAGATAAACAACAACGATGCCAGACCATGAAACGTTGCACGTTTTCTCCGTCTTCTGAATCTATTGGTAGTACACTTCTGCTACAGTACATTATCCAATATACAACTTACAAACTATTTCTATAACGATAAACGTCAGTTATTAATTGACGTTCTGGATTTTTAAACGATGCTATAAAAACGATATATTTCCTCCACACAGCCATATATGATAACTACGTGAATATCTTTAAACATCCATAAAACCCATTGGATATTTGAAAATAGAATATTTAAACAATACACGACGCATTATGTATTTACAGCCTGGGCCGCAAGAATGCAAAGCGCGGGGCAGCGGGGCCCAGACCGCTTTGTTTATGGCTGCTTGTTATTCCTTGTAATTGTCTTCAGTTACCCTCTCCCCCCACCCGCCCCTCGCGAACATCCCCACCCCCACACAGTCTCTCTGGAGCCCTCAGTCTTCACGACTTAAAAGACTTTCCTACTTCATTATCCCTTCTGTCTTCCATTGCTTTATCTTCGACTTACACGTCTTCAGAGCCAGTATTTACTTTAACAGTTGCCAGAACTTCGCAAACGCTTGTTGCAAGAGGGTTTCAAACACGAGGATCAACTAAACTTATTTTTGAAACGCCTCCTTCGACTTTACACTGTAGATTACACGCTGCACTAGAAACGAACACTTTATATTAATATTACATCAGCAATAAAAATATATTAATATACTTAGTAATTGTTTACTTTAGCCACTTCACACTATTTGTTGTTTTACTTAGAGAAAATACTTAAAAATTAGACTATAAAAACAACAGATAAAAAATAAATTTCGTAAAAGATTTTTAATCTTGTTCAACGCGTTAACAGCAATGCCTCCATCCATCAGCGCGGGCTCCAGCAGCCCCTCGCTGATTGCGAGAAGGAAAAACATCCCTCGATAGCACCGATCACTAGAATATAAAATTCCAAAGGGCTGTTTACTAACGTTCACCAAACATTAGAAACCATATTAAACCGTCTAAAACAACGAAACAACAATGAGTGTATCCTCAGCTAGAGAACAATGGCCGCCATATTTGTTACACAGAGAAAATGAATGTAAATTTACATGTCTAACTCAAAACTACAAAATATCAGAACGTCATTTTTACCAAAAAAACTTGAGAGAGGAACCACTATCCATATTGTCCGTAGATAAATCAAAAGAAGTTCATCATTTGAAATGTACACGCAGCCACGGCCGTTGTGTGTATCTGACCATTACGAAACGTGAAAAAAATGTCAATAACCAGATATGCAGTTACGATACGTATTGGCAAACGAAGCCTAGAGCACAGAGAAAAAAATGACAATCAAACTTCATCATAGAGGTAGAAACTGTTGCAAAAATTATGAACGAGCACTATTTTCGCTTCATGTTGGTATCCCGATTATCTCCTCCACCATTACCTAAGCTTCCTTAGCTTCATATCTCCCACACAGAAACCTAAATTTACGGTTCTCCCCGGACACTAAATTTAAAAGTAAAAGGAAAGTTGTCTTTTACCAGGCGAAGTTAAGGCTGACACCCTCTCTAACAACTTAACCTGGGGACCAACGGCTTAAAGGTGACTTCCGAACCATCACCAATAGCCGGGCAGGCCGGCTACTTGTAAGGACATGATCGCTCTGCGGTCACCCGTCCAAGCAGCAGCCACGCTCGACGTTGCTTGATCTGGTTTATCTTGCGATAACCGTTGTATCCGCTACACGACGCCATTATCAGTTATTATTCATTTATAGATCTCGACCGTTTAAAAAATTCTTTTTCAAGATAAAAAACATAGGCCCCTACTATTTTAAGAAATTAATAACGGTGGTTTTAGATCGTTATAACTAACGTGGCTAATGCAAATATTATCCATGAATTTACATAACAAAGTTCACTCTCACTTCGTCAGTGCTGTTTGGATGATTGCATACGATTTGATCACGGGGGCATCTACTGATCTGTAACTGACGTACGTGTGCAATGTGCAATATGTAATGTGCAAGCAAGCGCAAGTCCGTCCATCGCGACGGTTCGCAAGAAACACACTCAACTGAGCACTAACTCGGTTGGCATCGGATTCATTTCCTCTGGAATCGACTGGAGTTTATTTACATCTGCCATTTCTACCATACCATAATATAATATATTGTTCTTAGAATTCATATAAATTTCAACTGTTTATTCAAATAAACAGTTTTCTCCAAATAAATACGTTTTGATGACAAATAGATACTTTGTTTATACTGTCAAACTTTAGGTACCGTAGTTGTAATTGTAACAAACCATAATGCCATTAAATTCGTCGATGACGATGGATAACTTGAAAGGATGGAAAAATTACGGAAATCTCAAGTTACACGCTACAAACTCCGAAACAGAATTTTTCTTGAACAAGCATCTGCTCTCTTTCCCAAGTGTAAAACGCAAAAACATGAGATAAACAAATAAACAATGCCAATGGCGCAGTGTAGCGGGTACAACGGTTATCGCAAGATAACAGAATCAAGCAACGTCGAGCGTGGCTGCTGCTTGGATGAGTGACCGCTGAGCGATCCTGTCCTTGGAAGCAGCCCGTCTGCCCGGCCATTGGCGGTGGTTCGGAAGTCACCTGTAAGCCGTTGGTCCCCAGGTTGTGTTAGAGAGGGGGTTCTTAGTTTTAACTTCACGTGGTAAAATAAAACATTCTTTACTTTACTTTTAACTGTAAACAACGTGACGATGGAAACACCAAAGTTAAACTTTACATGCAAAATAATGTAAATCAGGAAACACTTGGAATCCAACACCAAGAAGAGAGGGAACCAAACTATACCAACGAAATACCAACGTAACAGCACGAATTGACACCTGTTGCACGTCATATACAGGTTGGCAGGTTAGTGGAATTTGGATGGGTTTACACAAAGATGAGACCATATGGTCTATTATTATTTGGCTAATTACAATAGCTAATGTTATAAGTTCTGTTTTTATTTTTTTTAATTGATACCTGTAATTGTATTTAAAACTCTTTAAATAGTTCGAGGCTGCTTTCCGTAGACATTATTTTCTAACATTGATATCTAAACGGTTATATTTTTACGGCGAGGATCCAAATATGAAATAAAAATTGAAGAATCCATGGCTTTTTTCCACGCAATACGTAAATTTTAATATACTCCTCAAATTCAAATATTTGTTAACAAATTACTAGATCAGCATTCCACAGTATTAAGACGTATGGGTATAGGATATGATACATGAGTCAAAGCTGTAGTACAGTATTTAGTACTTATGTTAAGTTCATTTAAAAATATTAAAGTATGTTAATTTTATTTATTTATTTTATTTTATCTGACGAAAAATCCATTTTTACAACATGCCAAAATTGTAAGGGTTACATCAATTCTTAAAAGACAAAATAAAAACACGCCAAGGAATTCTATAATAAATGGCTACAAAATAAAGGTACCAAGACATTACATGAACAAAAATATTTTCATACATACATATATATATATATATATATATATAATATATATATATATATATAAATGCAATCAATGTACATACATAACAGGTTCACAACTCTTAAGAATAAACAAACACTAAATAAAAGAACTATAATTATATAAAATCTAAATGAAACAACAAAAATGGTATGTCAATATAACATGTAAACAATTCAACAGATACTAAAAGAAATGCGAGGAATTTACCAACTAGTTAATAATGTGACAGTTAAGAAACAAGAAGAAGAATTAACAATATATCAATACGTTAGTCATATTTTCATACAATACATATTATACATTACTTGGTGTAATTATTTATTCGGGATACTTTAGCCAGTATAATAAAGCAGATCTTCCATGGATAGAGCAACACGAAGAGTCTGAAAGGTGTTTTGTAATGTCTGTAAATAAAATTTGTAGTGTTTAGTATTCGTAAAAATGTAATTAATACACTGATTCAAATGGCACTTACATTTTGGTAATCTATGGGAATTAGAACATATTTTAGTATAAGTGTGAAATATGAATGCAATTATTCAAAGCGGGGTGTTTTGGAGCAATTACGTTTTATAGTGACGCGTTTGATCCACCTTCCAAGCGTTGGAACGCACGCAATGTGCAAGGAACGCAATGTGCAAGGAATGCAATGTGCAAGGAGCATCCCTGGTCGATCGCGCGAGATCATTCGACTGAACATTTAACTCGCTTACCATCGGTACCTCCTCCGAGCGTAATTTGCTCGCAGCGACAATCGCTTCTACTCCGATAAACACTTCATAACCGGATGACCTTTATTCGTTTATTTGGATCTGAAGTATCGGAAACACAGGGAATGCTATTGATATAACGGTCGTCAGTGTGACTTTTAAGAAACCAAGTAATGAAATTATGTGAATGAATTATAATTATGAATTATAACATTTTATTAAATAAATATTACATAAGAAATTAAGCCACAAATAGATTACCATTAAATATTTACCAAATATTTAATAGTAACTTATTTTTGGCCTAGTTTTTTATCCAATTTAATTACTTATAGAACAGTCATTTATTTAGTTTCATCGTAAATGCTACTATTTAACCAGACAGTGTTTTTTATGAAAAAAAACCATTGCTAATAAATAAGACATTGAAAATCATACGAAACATAGATTACCAGACAGTTGTACAGTTATCTTTAAACTAACTTTTGAAGTTTTTTTTTAATAGGAAATAATTGCAAAGTCTACATTATACAAAGTAAATAATTAGTAGATTGCCACCAATGAAGTAGCCAATAGTTCTGAACCAATCCAATTATTAGTTATGCAATAAAGGTCACCAAGGCGCGTGCGTGCGCCTTTCTTTATCCTGACATATAAAAATCAATCAGCTTTGCAATCTGCAAGAACAGTGGATTCAACTATCGAACACTTTTCCGAAGATAAATATAGATCTGATAAATGATTCAGCTGCTCACACAACTATTTTAGACTATATTTGACACACGCGGTATTTTTCACTTGACCGGTCAAAAATTCAAAGTCTTGATGAGATAAAACTGAATTTTACCGTTATCTCAAAAACGAGTTCTCGTATTGGACAGAGAGGGCTCTGATATAAGTTGCAGCCTTTGCTTTTTAATAAATATACATGGTATGTAAAATTGATGAAGAGAAAATATGTAAAAAAGTCTTGGGGTTTTCTCCATTACTATTAAAGTGAAGTAGGGTTTTCTGAAGAAGATGAACGTGTGGCCTTTTCGGGTATTGAACACGTGGTTTTTAAAGGGGTTTCCATGGGTTCCCTACGATTATCTCGTATACCAGATTCCACACCAATCGTTGTGCGGGCGTTACTGGTATGTAACGTTTTAAAAAAAAGATAGCACCGGATATATAGATCTTCAAAGCGCCCAGCGGGACTAGCAATAGAAGGAAGTCACACAGAGAGAGTACACGGTATTTGGTTCTCTAATGCGTCGCATGCAGGCGACCAGAAATACACGGAGTGCATACTTCACTTTTCCTTGCATGACCCCTGACCTCTTGTACGACAGGCTATCGAGCAGTGACTCGATTACGACGTATTGGGATATGTACGGGTCAAACGAAAATTAAGTCCGGGCCATAAACTTTATGTCTATGGGATTTACGTTAGTGAAAGAAGGGTACTGTATGCTTTTAAGGTAATGGCTTGAAGTAATGAGATCACGCTAGATTAAGTATTCATCGCTTGTTAACCAAAAAATGTATCCCTCCCGAAAAATGTGGGTTTGTAGGTAAAATATTTTGAACCGCAATTCCATTGTGTAAAGTAGATTTATTAAATTCATCCAACATAGCGTTTAGTTGAAGATCGTATTTAACCTTTGTTCATACGTTACCCATTGTCGAAAAAGTAGCAAGAATTTTGTTTTCTCGACGTCGTTGGTTTTATCTTATCAAGATCTATAGTTTGATTATCGCATTTAAATTGTCGAGTTTACTCTTAATCTCATAGGGAATGGGGATATGGAGTTAATTTTGATATCCAACAGAAACATCTTCAGTAAGGCCTTAAGGAGAATGTTCAATTCTGAACCGTTCAAAAGTTAAGTTTTGCGGGGAGGGAACAACTTTGGCACAACCGGTAAAATAATTTTGATCCCAAACTCCTCATTAGTAAGTAACGAGTTACTATCACTTTTCTCAATTCTGGTCTCCTAAGCCTTCCAAGGCCTATGCCTCCAAGCTGCTAGATTACAAAACTACGTCAGTAACTGAACGCACATTGTTCACAAATAAACATTGAACGCACAAGACAACCTCTCCATATCTCACTCACCTCGCTCAAAAAGGTACCATTCAAACACGAGGGCCTCCCGAACAAAGACCAATCCCAGAATCAGTCCATCTCGCTACGAGAGCGACCGCAGTGTTTAACGTCGTGTAATATTTCATTAAGTCATTGTCCTCTGGTTAGCGAGCCTTTCATGAAATCCTACTTCCGTACTCCGAGTGCTTTGATTTCACTAACCAACCCTCTGGCGATCTGCCAGTATAACGAAATCTATAATCATATCACGACAGAAATACCTGCTCCCTTCTTTAGAAGGAAATTCCTTGGCATTTTAAAATTACTCATGTACTTGAAAGATGCTATATACATTAATTATGCGCGTACATTTGAGACGAGTATATTTTATTCAAATAGGAAAACAATATTACTTCAGAAATTATTGTATATTATCTTATTAGTTTAAGAAGTAGTAAAATTCGCTTCTTATCAATAAATACTTCTTCTTTCGTTATTTTTGTTTTTGTTTTTAAATTTTTCAAGGAGAGGCCGATCTCCTTTAAACCTTATTTCACTCATCCTCATTGGACCACTGACATGCTCGAGGATCTTATCAAACAGAACAAGTAGAAGAGTACAGACCAGATTGACAGTACTGATAAAAAGTGCAATGATTGCATGCAAGATTCGAAGCTGCGATCTCTTTACGCAATTCCAAAGTCCCGAATCTCGGCAATCGGCCTCCCACCAGCACCACCGGTCCATTGCATGAAAGCTTCATAGCAATAATTATTAAAAAAAGGTTAAATTTAAGTTTGAATATAAGGGCCCAGATCATGTCTGTACTTCACATTTCAAAAACTTCCTGGTGAGACATCCATTATGTGAGCGGAAAATGTTTCTCACAGTTTACTCTATTTATGTGATGTATAGTAAAGCCGAATAAATATAATATAACGCATCTATTATTAAATAAAAAAAATAAATTTTGTATAATCATTTCGACAAAGATTGCCACTGTCATTTATTTAATAATAACGTTTATTTAATAATATAATAGTAGATTTTTAAAGATTAAAACACACTTTTGTCGATAGTATGTTTCTATGAGATCATTTGGACCTAATCAGATATCTGATTTTTTCCATTTACAAAATTTAATGTTATTTCTGTTCATTGGTTTATTACAAATATCTAATCGGTTTGATACTTTTGGTTTTCTTTTTAGTTCATTTTTCAGAACTGGCAACCAATACGGCTTAATGTAGACTGATGGTTGACTGATTGGAGGAGCCAATTTGCCTGAAGAAGAGATCAGATTGTAGATCTCGAAACGTAGTGTTGCTAATATTTTGTATCACTGAACTATGGAAAATACTGTATGCATTTAACTATTTTAAACTGCGCATGCGTCAATTTTACATTGTTATGTTCAATAATAGGGTTTATCATATGGGCTTTTTTGTCATAAAATTATGGTTTAAACCCCACTTGTGATATTATCTTCATCTCATTATTCGAAGTGTTTAGAACAATACAAACTGCAATCAGATCTAATCGAAATTTCCAATCGTTGTTTTTGGTGCAATAAGGAGACACACGTTCTCCATTACATTTTGAAAGGCCTGTACATATATTAATTTTAATTATCGAAGTTTTACACGAACAAGAAAACAACTCCACTTTAGTATGTAGACTCGATGTAGTGTAAGAAAAAACAGATTTCTTGTGGAACAATTTAAGAGAATAACTAACTAAAATGGTAGCAGTTCTAGTAAAAATAAAACAAGTACACGAGCGTAGGAGTGTAATGTTTAGCTGCTTCTTGGTTAGGGACTGTACTTGCTCCTGCCATCCTTGGAGAGTGATTAAAACTTGGTGTACTTCTTCCAAAGTGTAGGGGGGGGGGGTTAAAGAAAAACAAGTATCGGTCGACTTTATTTCGTTTTTAACTTATCATATATATGAAAATAATACTGATCCGTTTATAGATATTTAACGCGTATTTTTAAAGTTCTTTTAATACACATATTGAACAACTCACGTATTTTCTAAATAAAAAAAATTGCTTTCAAGTAGGTATATGAGAATAATACTGATCCGTTTATAGATATGTAACGCGTATTTTTAAAGTTCTTTTAATACACATATTGAACAACTCACGTATTTTCTAAATAAAAAAAATTGCTTTCAAGTAGGTATATGAGAATAATACTGATCCGTTTATAGATATGTAACGCGTATTTTTAAAGTTCTTTTAATACAAATATTGAACAACTCACGTATTTTCTAAATAAAAAAAAAATTGCTTTCAAGTAGGTATATGAGAATAATACTGATCCGTTTATAGATATGTAACGCGTATTTTTAAAGTTCTTTTAATACACATATTGAGCAACTCACGTATTTTCTAAATAAAAAAAATTGCTTTCAAGTAGGTATATGAGAATAATACTGATCCGTTTATAGATATGTAACGCGTATTTTTAAAGTTCTTTTAATACACATATTGAGCAACTCACGTATTTTCTAAATAAAAAAAATTGCTTTCAAGTAGGTATATGAGAATAATACTGATCCGTTTATAGATATGTAACGCGTATTTTTAAAGTTCTTTTAATACACATATTGAGCAACTCACGTATTTTCTAAATAAAAAAAATTGCTTTCAAGTAGGTATATGAGAATAATACTGATCCGTTTATAGATATGTAACGCGTATTTTTAAAACACATATTGAGCAACTCAAGTATTTTCTAAATAAACAAAAATTGCTTTCAAGTAGGTATATGAGAATAATACTGATCCGTTTATAGATATGTAACGCGTATTTTTAAAGTTCTTTTAATACACATATTGAGCAACTCACTTATTTTCTAAGTAAAACAAATTGCTTTCAAGTAGGTATATGAGAATATTCGGAATTGTTGGAATTTCAGATATTTTCTTCTCAGTGTAAATGTAACGTATCGTATCAAAATGACCAGAAACTTTTAGCTTTATAAACCATATTTAATAAACAACATCAATATTTAATGAATCCTTCGTTGAGGCCGCATGAAGAGCTTGGAACTCCATTCCAGATAGCATCAAAGAACTGAAAAGCCGGGCACGGTTTAATTCAGCTTTAAAATACTCTTCTTAGTTCGGATGACCGCGGCTGCCGACACCAATGGCGTGGGCATGGGTGTAAGCGGGGGATGAATGGCTGAATGAATGGGTTTTAATAAATATATTTATGTGTTTTATGTAATATATATTATTATGCAAAGTGATATTAGTTTTAGTTT
The DNA here is from genome assembly GCF_021130785.1 of Homalodisca vitripennis. Lineage (NCBI taxonomy): Eukaryota > Metazoa > Arthropoda > Insecta > Hemiptera > Cicadellidae > Homalodisca > Homalodisca vitripennis. Next base: position 135,704,251 of record NC_060213.1, read on the forward strand.
TAAATTATTTTAAAACAGTACCGAGATTTAAGTTCATCATTTTCTTTTGACTGGAGAGATGTATTTAGTGCTTGGTTTTATTTGATGTTCAGAATAAACGAAAGGCCATGTGGACCACCCCTAGTTTACCTCAGTTCTCATGTACAAATAAAGAAATAATTCATTCGCTTTTGTCCGTTTGTGTGCTTATTTCTTTTCAAAAGTCAAACAGCTTGGGAGAGCCGATGGCGGAGCGGTCTAAGTCGTTGGATTTTGGGTCTGAGTTAGAGATAGCGCAGGTTCAAAACCTGTCTGTGACCGCTGCACTTTTTATCAGTACTATCAACCTTGTACTGTATCGACTCTCCCTCTTATTCTGTTTGATAAGATCCTCGCACAGGCCAGTGGTCCATGAGGACGTGCAGAATTTAACTTTAAGGGGGACCGGCTTCTCGTTTTTTTTTTTTCTTTAAAGAAAGAAAGAAGAAAGCTTACAGGGTTATAATAGCTACATCATGGTAATTCACAGCTACAGATCTTTCTAAAGAACTAATTCGTTGCAAAAGATAATAAAACAAAGGCGACAAGTTTTAAATGGCGCTTTCTATAAAACTAGTAAAATTGAACTTGAAAAAAAAAAATAACTGTACAATATGTTTATGCTTTTATAGTTTTGTTGTGTTTGCATTATAAATATAACAATGTGTAACAAGACACGGTTTAACTCTTTTCTTACAAGAAGACATGAGTATATTTATACATAACTTATTGAAATTGAAAAATCTCAAAATTTCAAACTTAATAAATTCTCCAAAGGTTTTTTAAATTAGGTTAAAAATAAATATCGTAAAATATATACCTTAATTATGGTTACACCTTAACTGCTTCAAACAAACAAAAAATAATAATTTTTGCCACTTTTGAATGTTCTTCCATTTCTAGATTATACCTTATCACAATGTAGTATAATTGTTAAATACATATAGAAAATGTTTTAAAGTGTCACATACCATGGATATATAAAAAGAAATTAATTTATCAATTTTCACGATTGACAATATCGCCACAAGCCGACAGTGTACTAAATAAACACCTCCTGTAACCGATCTATCTTACACTGCACTCGGCCAGGTTCCCCGGGCCAACCTTGTTATTGTTTACGGCGACCTAGCTGTCACCTCCTTTGTCCCTAAGGGGCTTGACCCATTGCCGGAATAGTCCCCTAACTGGCTTAGCCGGACCCTAGGGGCTAATCTCAAATTCTGAACTGCCTCGCCCTCATATTTTAGTCTACAATTGCCTTTGTCACCTCTCCACTTTGTTTTACCGGGCATGCTCCCACGAAAGGGCACTTTTATGTAGGAAGCGGCATAAAATAGATCCTCTACTTAGGTTTGACGACTGCTTTATTTAGGATGGTGCCATTGGGGTTTTTTTTATTTGAGATGAAACAAATCCCAGCCCCTTAAGAAATTTTATAGGTATTTAAAGTTATACATTTTCACTATTTTGTTACTAGGCCCATGTAAAAACTGCTAAATACTATCAATTTTGTAGCACATACAAACGAACGATTTCTTAGGAATAACTCTTTTTTATAAAATAAAATTTTAGAAGACACATTTTTTATGAAAATTGCTTAAAGCAACTGTTTTTTTTTTACATATAAAAGACTCTAATTACTTTTCTTGTTTTTAATTTATTTATAGTAAAGATTTAATATTTGTATATACCGTACAATATTTTCTGCGGGCCTGCTTTGAACATGCTTCCAATGACTTTAGGCACACATTCATCGAGGATAAATAACAATTGTTTTATTTTCCTATATTTATGGAAGATTCCAAGGTTGTGGCTAAAACTAAAAATACACAACCCAAATCTGATTGCACTACTGTATGTACAAATAAGAGGCGGTTTAACAATTACTACACTTGCGTTAATTGTATTTACCAAAGACTTATATATTCTGAAGTATAAATAACAAGACTCAAACCAAAATTGCTTGCACACATCTTTTGGAGCAGTGTGAATGTTGAGTGTTCACCGTTCTCCAGGAATCCGACGCTGGCACAGAGTTGAGTCCTGGAATCCGGAGTCAAGTTCGTCTGAAGAGGTCCAAAAAAGTCAGCGACGACCAAGCTCAAAATGAATTCTTTTCGACATCAGAGACACCTAGACTACAAAATAGTGTAATCTAAGTGAAGATGTATTCTCATTGTCTCATCAGTTGCACAATTGAGCGCACTACGATTTTAGATTCCAAGAGTCAGTGACAGAGTTAGATTCCAGGCGCTATGAGGAAGGTGAACTGGAGTTGAACACAACATTCGCATTGAAACCACCCTTCCCACCATTGCTACAATTTCAAATATCTTTTACAAAATGGAAATAAATAAAACGATTTCTTGTGTGATTGTAATTGAAATTACACTGTCTCGTTATCGTACATTACTTACGTTAGTAGTGTATACTCCGATAAAGTCCTGACAGAGTATTTTTTAAATCGTAACGTGTCACTTCTTCCGTAAGATAACTGATAGGAAGTTCTGAGAGACTTTAAATCTGAGCCATAGGTTTCTCTTAGGCCAAAGAAGAACCTCTATTGATTATGGGGTCAAAAGGTTAGAATTAAAGATGGAAATAAAATTCTTACATTTTACAATGGTGTTATTGATACCAATGATGGGAAAGATAAAATAACAGAATAATGAATCAGTTGTAAACAAACCACGTGATGAATTAAGGCCTCATTGCATGGCCTTATCTAAGTAGTCGTTATAAAAAAAATAATATTAAAAAACCGTACTAGTTGTTAAAGATAAAATCGCCGTATGCAAACGTCACACAATACAAGGGACCGTTCTGGAAGAACCCCTGTAAAATCCGTGATAGGCTGTATGAATTAATGGCTAAACTACCCTTTTATCCTCAGAATTCATATCTGACACCGACGTTCAAATTGATTAATTAGCTATGAACATGAAACTTATGCAGTGTAAAAAGCTGTATTCACGAAGGGCTACAAGTAGAGCTTAATGAGATGGACCTCTGGTGTAATGTGACTGGAAAAAACAAAACAGCGCCCTTCATACATTTGGGATTTACGTAAGGGACAAAAAATGAACTACATGTGCTCTAAATAAATGAGGTTGTACATTATTTCTAATAATCCGCAAAAAACGAGGCAGAAATCAATACAAATTATTATTTGAAATTAAAATCATAATTAAAAAGACTACTGAACATCTGCAATTAACACCGTATCCTTTTTGTTATTTTAGGACAAGAAACTTAATACTTGGACATAGTCCTAGCAGTACCTTCCCGCTGCTTCCGGAGTGACAGAATATTCTGGATGGGTAGGGTAGAGGGTAGGGGTTGCCTCCTGTCTAAATCAATGAGGAAGGATTTGGGCATGCATTTCATGTATGTCTCCTTGGAAGAAATGGGGGGGGGGCAGATCTGTACCACAATCTCCAGTCAAATCAGGCAGAAGTAAAAGACTAATAATGACAATATTATATGAACATGAAATTAACAGTTTTTTGTATCACATCCTCATTTGGATTGAATATCACAACAAAGATATAAACAGATTTCCTAACTATCCCGGGAGTGTTCAGTTATGGCTGGTTTATACATTCCAGTTGAACCTACACTGGGCACAGCAAAAACCGATGTGTCACTTAAATCTGGGCAACCTTATGGATGTCCAGGAGCGGAACATCACTACCCGCTAATGTTGAGATATTGGGTATAAGGTAGGTCTAGTTTACATCGGAGGATGGCTGTTGGTGGTGTTAAAGGGTGTTGCTAGACTACTAGTCTAGACATAAGGGCATGCCACGTTCTGCCTGCTTTGACTGGAGATTCTGGTACAGGTTTGGCTTCCCCTTCTTCCAAGTCTCCATGACTGAGATTAATGGCCAAATCCTTCCTCATGGACCTCGATAGGAAGCAGCCACTACCTCCAACCCTACCCATCCAGAATATCCTGTCACTAAAGAAGCAGCACAAAAGTCCTTTTAGGAATAAGTACATTTTCTTAACTTCTTTCCTAAGAGAGAAAATAAAGAAAAATATGTATGCCTAACGATAACATTCTTCTTAAAAGTTTGTCTGGGAAAGGTGAATTTGCATCAATAGAATGATGAAGATACGCGATACTACCTTGTAATTGATCAAAAACTAATTTCTACAGAATTTGAATGTTTATCTACTTTTAACAGGTTATTGGTCCACATTATGATATTTGTAAACCTTGTCTTAACTGCAATGAATCCAGGGAGGAGGTAGAAATTACTGTCAAATATTGCATAGATTTAGTAAAATACTAGTTAATGACAACCGAATTATAAATAATATTATTTGTAATAGGTTAATGAAAACAGTTTGTTAATTTCATCAGGAGATATTGTAGAGCATTTTTACTCCATTTATTATTTAACAATTTCCGGAAGTATTTATTGAACCCGTAGGACGAGTTTTCTAAGAATGTTTGAAATTCAAATTACTCGCCACTAACCCCAAGGAAGCATTAGTTCACATATGAGCATATAATTTAAACTGACCATCATTAACAAACAGTGACGTATAGACCATAGCTACACAGAATTCTACTCTGTACTTGTTATAGGCAATGGCTGTTCTACTCCGGCCAATAAACAAAATGTACTTACATTACTCATTATTTATTCGTCTGGGGCGAACAGAAAACTTTACTGCCGGTGAATAATACATGAACCCAAACTAAAAAGTCCATTAAAAAGTTAGCAATTAACCCACAAGTATGTAAAGTGTAGGAAAACCCAAGTCTGAAACTTGCTTTGTTTATGGATCCTTGTTATTGTCTTTAATTGTCTTTACAAGTTCACCCCTCCCAGCCCTCCTTGCCCACCCACTACACAACACTGTTTCTTCTGGTAGACATTTAATCCATTTTTATATACTATTTTTAGACACGTAGACGTAACCAGGTGGGGACATTGAGAGAAGAGGTATTGTGAGGGAAACGCTAGTCCTTATTTTAATCCATCCAACCGCTATGGATGGACTTGACCAACTGACCTAGTGCAGCCCCCGTAGCTCTGGCGGTTTTCATGTTCCACCCAGAAATTACTATTTGTCTGTCTCGTAGATTCCAAATCTGTCTGTGTTAAATCCCGCGACGCGGGAACTGAACTAATTACAGTGGTGCAATCAATTTCGAATTTGGAAACTTTTTATGTTGAATTCTAGGCCTTCAAGATATCTTCTCTCAATACGGAAAAGGTAGACTTTTTATCACTCTGTGTGACATTAAATATTAATATATTATCACTCGATGTGGCATTTAGAGTTGGCAATTTAGACTATTGTTAAAAAATCAAGCTTAAATAAAATGGCTTAAAATGTGTAATGTTTACGGTATATAAATGAGTTGACATGTTTATATATATATGATCAAAATATTGGTTTTCTACGTTATCTGTATTTTGGAAAATTATTTAAAGAGCTATAAATGTCACATTATAAAATTTCCAACACAAATTTATTTCACCATCTTAAAAATTCTGCGCTCAGAAGAAATCTGACTCTGCACGACGATAAGCGACGATACTAGTGCCAACACTACTCTAGAACAAAGCCAATATAACTGATGGAGTACATGAGTTATTCGCTACCTCCTTAGCGTACAAACCACTTAACACACGACAACTTCTCAATAACCTAGCGTGATTAGCACGGAAGCCGTTGCTTCCTTTGAGATGTTTGAATTGAGATCATCTCTAAAGTCTTCCTCAGGGACCTGGTTACTCTACCGGGAGAACAGAAAACCTTCCCTGTCTGTGATGACAATCCTGTCTTCTGCAGGATACTTCGAGAACGAATTGCTTGATTTTTTGAAAATTTACATCTGCAGAGGCAACATAGAGTTTGACGTCCCTTGTTAAGATTTACATGAGCGTTAGCGAAGTCTATCACTTAGGGAGATATATCGATATCGAGGGAGGATAAATTGAGCAATAGACCTGAAATTTTGTACGAACTCAATTTGTGCATATGTAAGACCGATTTTGACGATGGTACTCATCCCTGAGCGTTAGCGAAGCTTATCACTTAGGGAGATATGTCGATATCGAGGGAGGATAAATTGAGCAACAGACCTGAAATTTTGTACGAATTCAATTTGTGCATATGTAAGACCGATTTTGACGATGGTACTCATCCCTGAGCGTTAGCGAAGCTTATCACTTAGGGAGATATATCGATATCGAGGGGGGATAAATTGAGCAACAGACCTGAAATTTTGTACGAATTCAATTTGTGCATATGTAAGACCGATTTTGACGATGGTACTCATCCCTGAGCGTTAGCGAAGCTTATCACTTAGGGAGATATATCGATATCGAGGGAGGATGAATTGAGCAACAGACATGAAATTTTGTACGAACTCAATTTGTGCATATGTAAGACCGATTTTGACGATGGTACTCATCCCTGAGCGTTAGCGAAGCTTATCACTTAGGGAGACATATCGATATCGAGGGAGGATGAATTGAGCAACAGACCTGAAATTTTGTACGAACTCAATTTGTGCATATGTAAGACCGATGTTGATGATGGTACTCATCCCTGAGCGTTAGCGAAGCTTATCACTTAGGGAGATATATCGACATGTAGCGATGACAAATTGGACTATAAGCTTGAACTTCATTTCTATACAGAGGGAAGATTTTGATGACCATGTTTGTGAGATGGTACATTATCTTTCAATGTAATGTGCCAAACTATATCCTTGGTGAAGCCTCTTACTCGACACAAGTAGTCTCAGGAACTCCTACTTTGTCTATTTTTGAATAAAGATGATAATCTATCGAAATTATACTCAACAATAACCAACACAAGGAATTGGAAACGTGGTAGATATATGTTGTTACCATACAAACGACCGACAGCCTTCCGATGGAGATTGTGCTACCACGCCAGTATTCAGTCTTTTATGGAAACTAATTCCACCGTTTCACCTTAACTTTGAGTAAATCAACAGATTCCCCGACACGTGAAGGAGTCGCTGCGAGCGAAGCGAGCGGCCAGAGGTCCCTGATGAGTACAAAGCTTTAGAAACAAACACCAGAGTTGTTACAACCCCCTCCCCGCCAACCCCCCCCCCCGACGGAAAAACACCCATATCCATATATTTGGTTCGACACGGTTTTCATGCATTGTTTAGTGGATAGCTTCTGACGAGGAAAATATTTCACACACTTTACGGCCTTAACGTTCCCACCTCAGTGTTTTGTCTGGTCGAGGAAAGTGTTTTCGTTCTCATCCCACTTCAAAAATCCAAAGCGCGAAAATAAACGTGATACAGTGTGATAACGTACAAGGCTTCCAAACAAAGGAACGGTCTATGTTTTAGCTAAAGAATAAATTAAAGAAAATGTAGAAATAAACAAAAACTGTTATTTTTTTAATAAAATGTAAATAAACAAAATTTTCTGATAACAAAAATTCTGCATCAAGACTTTGGTAGTTTTCAAATAATTTTAGTTACGTTATGGGTATTGGAAACATCAAGTCTAACAGCAAACTTATGGGAAACCTTTTTTTTTGGGGGGGGGGGGAGGAATTATAAAATTTAAGATGTTGCATTTATAATAACCTATAGTCAAATTGACGCATATTAAACAAAAGTGTTTTCTCGATACTAAAATCCTTGTAGAATCTCAAAATTGGAAAACTAATAAACATTCTTCATTTAGATGTCAGATTTACAGTTTCCAACATTACAATAGTGGCCTATTTAAAACGCACTCTGTATGTATTAACTTTATTATAGAAGGTGTTTTGTCCTTGTGATTTATTGTTTATGCATTTTTACTTAAAGTACTTATACACGTATACACCTTTATAAATTGTAAAATTTACAACATTTATGTGTAAATGGGTTGTTTAAAGGATTATAATCACGGCAAAAAGCGATCACAGATTAGAGGGTTGCATATATATAGATTTATCGATCTTAGATATATTAAAAATAAAAGAAGCAAATTAAATTTGAAAAAAATACTGATAAAACTCAATAAGTCTTAAAAATGTTGGAATATGGTTGACCAAAAACATATGATTACTAAGTAGGCTATTATAAAGATTTAAATAGCCATCATTATGCTCAAATTGCATCATATCATGTAATTGGTTTCGTCTCATCATGGTCTTTAAAATTACGCACACGTGACCTGTTTAAATTCAAATTCATGGTTTGGTTATAAGGTAGTTTTTCAGGTTATGTACTCATGTTCAAATTTTAAATGTTATAACCCAATCAAATAATAAACTATGTTCGCTCTTATCAATCTTATAATTTCGTTAGCTAGTTGATTGCTTGTTCCTGTTGCACAGAGAGTTTTTATAAATATTTTTTCCTTTGCGTAATTATTTATTATTCTACTTTTGTTGATATCTACCTATACTTTAGTTGTTTTTTATTGTTTTTTTTTGTAAGGTCCAATTTATTTAAATCAATTTTCTGAGTTGTTTCCATACTTGAGTAATTATTGTTGTTTGTTAATCTTTATTTTTATTTTTTGTTATGTTTTGGATATTTATAACTTGTTATATCTTTGGATACTTATTATTTATTATCAAATTTTTGTATATCTATTTTGTTACTTTATGTAGATTTTTCATCTGATTGTATTAATTTTATTTTCCGCTGTATTCTACCATCTATGCTTGTCTTTGTAAATTGGCTGCTGCCGTTGGAAATAAATAAATAAACTATTACGCCGCTTCCAAAGTTAACCATTGTACAAATTTTACTCACGTTTGATTTCAATTAACACAACCTACTAACCAACTCATTCAGTTTTTGTTATTACTTAAAATGTCTTGTTAGAGGTTTTTGAAAGGTTTTTTCCATTACGTGGCTAAAAATAACATTACTACGTAGGTAAATCTATTAATCAACCGAACCTTAAAAACAAACCCGTAATAGACATACAATCGTTAGACAGATATCTCGGCCATCACTATGGGCAGCCAGTGTATGAAAGCAGAGGAGAGATTTACTTCAAGATCTGTGAAAGACCGTTACGATGTAACAGCTAACGGCCAATTACACTTAAGTTTTTGGGCCGAGCCCAGGAGACGGTTCTGTAAATCTGGAGAAAGATGACGGGCTTTGACCTTTGTATCGGGAACTCGTGTGGCCTGCAATGGTCAAGCCGATATGTCTGTAATATGGGGAAAAGTTATATAACTGCAAAATTCACTAAATATAACAAACGAATTTTCATAACAAAGTGGTCCTAACAAATATTTTCACAAAGAAATACACGAATTTTATAACTCTAATTAGTCATAATAATGAGAACTCGTTTTTTTATCCCACAAGGAATCATGGCATTTATTTAGAGTGGAGGGAACCGGATTTTTCCCGGCATTTGCCATCATTCAGTGATACAAAAAAAATCAGTAACACTACGTTTCGAGATCTGCAATTTGATCTCTTCTTCAGGTAAATAACTAACCTGACACATACAAACTAGGTTAAAATAAACAAATCATACCAGAACGTTGTGACACTCGTAAATCAGGAATCACAATCACCATGTTGTGTGTCAACTTCACTAACTCTAAAACACGCACTTAAGAAAAAACTAAACTACAGAATACAGGTCACAAAAGGACTGCATTCGTCGACCAACCACCTACGACTGACCAGAGGCCAATAGCAAATGGCGATCGTCACGGCAGACCTAAGATGACGGCAAAAAACAAAACAAAACACATATTATTTAGAGTACTATTCGGGGATACCTTGTAACCGAGCCCAGAGAGAAACGACTAAAGACAATAAATTTTAATAATTTTTTAAAGCATGTACATGAAACGATGCCAAAGTTAGTACCATATTGTTTGTTTATAAACAACTAGTAGTTACCCGCGGCTTCACACGCAACTTCGTGGGTTTACCGAGTGTATGAGCACTTTTGGTTCAAGTAAATTATATTTCCCACGTCAATATTGAGTTTGCCTTGTAACCTAGATCAAGAAAATATGCCAAAAAGTGTTATTTATGGTCATTGTAACTCACTCCGGTCTTTTATTTTGGTATTTTATATTGCCTGTTTCTCCGATCAAGAAAAAATATGTAATACACTGATTAGTCTCAAAAGCCTACTACTTTCAAAAGACAGCTATGATGGGTTTGATAACAGTCTTTAAATGTATGGTAAAAGTTAGATCGTAACTTTGTCTTTCACATCTGCTATACAGTACAGATCAAAAACTGCATACTTAATATTTGCTTAAATGTCGAGTTATAAATATATATATTTATTAAAATCTTTTACCTTTTTATCTGGATATTTTCTTACTCTGTGCTCAACAGTGGTTCTAGAAAAGGTTGAAATTAGAACTGTTTTTACTAACAAGCTTACTCTATGCTTTTAAGAACATATGTAAACAAATTGAAAATGGTGGTTTAATTAATAATCATATGGGTGTGCTGTCGTAAAACAATGCTTACATAGGAACAGTATATGGTACTTAAAACAATAGACTCTTTCAATTTGCACTATTTGTTTGCTGTTATACAACTTTGGAGACCAAGATGAGATTTTCGCGACTTTAGAGACCAAAGGGACGTTGCCCGGAGTGATTTTCGAAATAAGAATAAGCCTATTTGTTAACCAGTGACCCTAAGAATGTGTAGTGTAACATGATTGAGTAATACACATACGAAAACATACACTCCATATACATACATAAACATATACACCATTCGATTTTATATAATACTATGAATATGGTTTTACGTTTACTAACTGAAATTAGAAACACGTTATTTTATTAAATAAAATGTCGCTAAAACCGTAAATTTCTTAATTTATTCAACGCCTAACGCCTGTCATTTGCTTGCCATAAATCACACATAATAAAAAACATATGTTTTTTTTTTCTGAAAAATCATAAAGTCTTATACAATTTTTAGATAATTATTAAAAAAAACATAAATAACAGGGTAGAAATTAAACAATTATGCATTGTAGCATTCAGGGAAAAAATATGACTTTATATATATGTGTGTGTATGAGTGTGTATGTGTGTATATATATATGTGTGTATATATATATATATATATATATATAATTTCTTCCTAGTAGTTAATAAAATTTTAAGATGGATATAAAATTGTATAAAACATTAATTATTTAGAAGTTTGAGAACAAAGTTACGTATTCACTACACAGCTTATAGTAATATTTACACGGGTCATAAAACACGATTAATACAGATTCCAGGCGTGGAAGTAAAAACCCTTTAACTAAGTCAGGAAACCCTAAGCCCTTGAGTTAAGGGCTGGTGTAAAGCGGTGGAAGGGATTGAAGTGGAGCAGCGGGGTGGCGGGGTGAGGTGGCGTAAAGTAGCGACAATTAGATACAACATGCGGCGATACACAAGCAAAACGAAAGTCCAACATTGGGAGCATCCATAACCACCATTACTGAACCGATACACGTTATATAAGTTGACTTTTTGATCTTATTTGAGTAGTTCGATCAATTCTGTTGTGCATTCTCATTATATATAAATGAATGTCCTTTATAGACTCAGAAAATATTTGACCGATCATTACGAAAATTTGTATGTATATATATTTTTCCATGTAGAATGTTTATATGCTATGCCCATTTATGTAACTCACCACCACGCGGCACTGCAAAATATAAGAGGTACCAAAGCGCCTGCACATTATAAACTGCAATTATGAGACAATTACGTATATTACATGGCCAAACACTATTTGAAGGCGCTAAGTTACGATGTATATTTGTCTTTAAAATAAATTTCTGGTTGAACTTAGAGCTTGAGTGTTAGACCAGTGCTCACACACGGGCAAAGCTTAAGAAAAGCGTGCGAAGCTGTGTGAAACAGCTAGTAATTAATACAAATAATTGCCACACGAAACACAATTTCTTTTTTACGATGACCTACGCAGAGAGACTCAAGTCCGGGAGGATGAAACTCATACCGATCATAGCCTCTAGAACACATTTTGAGCGTATTTACGAAACTTACAAGTGATAATGTATGTAGATTGTAACAACTTGACAAGGGGCAGAGACCTGCATACACATAACACTCTGGGCTACAAACTTTAATATACCAGCACATAGAATGGCACTGTACTCGGAAAAAAACCATCTTATATAGGAGCAAAGAAGAAATAAAACTACAGGAAGATAGCATCGCTTTCAAGAGGGAGGTGGTTGGTGAAGCACCCGTTTTACACCATTGATGAATTGAAAAACCGGAGAACTCAATGGGATTTGGAGGCTTGAACACCTTGCCGAATTTGACCTGTACTTTTCTTGACTCAATTTCATAACATGTTGACGCCATTGTAATTCTCGAAGAATGTAGAAAATAAAGATATTTTGTCTATTGTCTGATGAGATACAAGAAAGTGTTTCAATAATACATTACAATACCCAAAGTTATTATACTGAAATTTGTAATATCTCACGTATCGCTGTTTACATTTTTTTAATTAGCAATTGCAAGTTTGTGAAAGTGACAGGTTTTCCAGCAAAGTACAACACAAAAATAAAAAAATTAGTGAAACTATTCTTGAAAATAAAACTCGGACCTCTTCTTCTGGTAACTACCCTAACACGTGTCTGCAATCTAGGTTAAAATTGGTATGAAACACTTTAACATTAATTATTAGAATTAGTGCCCTACCTACCTAGCCCTACCTAGCTTGATTTAACGTGGTAGGGTTACCTGAGGAAGATATATTTTCCAGATCTCGAAACGCAGATTTAGTAATTTTACCGTTAGTAAGATACGAGTATAAACCTCAAATTTATGTTTACCGACAAAACAATTAAATACACTTTACAAAGATTGTCGTTCTTTGTAAAAATGAAACTAAAATCTAGTTTATTAACACAAAACATACAGGAAGGAATTCAAATATGTATTTGTCCTTTTATCAACTGTTCAGGATATGGAGAAGAACTGTACATTAATATTTTTTAGGATGGCGGAAAAATAAACTTAAATTTAAAATACGAAATGATTTCGGCGAATAGACTGTTTATTTATCCAGCACTCACAGAGTTTTGGAGAGAAAACATTGACAATAATAATTTGAGTAACCCTTCAGAGTTTATAGCATTCTGTTGTAGTAATTACGGCACAGCAAGAATACAATAAAATTATTTGACAGTGTTTTATTATTATTTTATACTCATTATTTAATATTTAAAAATCGTTTAAACGCACACAGACACTGAGCTCTTTTTATTTCTGCAAAAAATATTACAAAAACAGATATTTAAAATAATAAAGTATCGAATGATAAGTGAGAGCAGTGTTACCAATTTATGCAAAAATACAAAACCTCGAAACAGATACAAAAGCGGGTCGTATGCTGACAATTTTTAAGAACATCGGTCTAATTTATGAACACAACTTTCAGCGGATGATTTGTCAAGTTGTGTGTGTTCTGAGGCCGTTAATCTCGTTTCTGTTACAGTTAAAACTGGCCAAGGCTCCATTGTAACTTTAAACTCGCTCCAAGTTTTCGCCAATAAATAAAATTATTTCTGGAACATCGAGTGGACTCGTTGAGAACCAAACTCTTTTGACTGAACTGGAATTTCTATGGTTCAAATTAATTTATTGCGTCGCTCAGTAAATAGTTAAATTTATTATTATTTTTCGTGGATGATTTGCGAGATTATTTCCCTCGAAAAGAAGAGAAAGTAAAGATGTTTCGTTCCGGCTTTGGAGAAGAGAACAGTAGTAATAAATATGTAACAATGGAACAACGATATTGATGGACCTACGTAAAAAAGCTGCTATAATGAGACAAACAGTTTATTATTCTATAATAAAATAATACTGACAAAGGTTTCTTTAAGTGTCTGAATATGTTTGTTGATACACATCAAGATCCATCTTTTTCTGTATCAGTTGTACACGAGTTTTTAAAGAAAAATTCTATAGATACCTTCACATTCCACTTAAATTATAAACAAACACTCCAATAATTATTAAATGTTATGTTGTGAAGGCTTTCGTGTTCAAGGAATACATGATCAAAAATAAAATTTTATTATTATTGGAATGTTAGTTTATAATTTAAGTATTATATTCCAATAAGAAGGAGCTGATAGAATGTATTCACATACCTTTTACATTTGTGTGTGTGTGTATATATATATATATATATATATTTATTTATTTATTATATTATATATATATATATATAATAAAATTATTTTAAAAGGGTTTTAGTTACTTTTCATTACATATATATATATATATATATATATATATATATATATATATATATATATATATACATTAAATTTGTATAAATGGCAACCATTCCGGGTGAATGTGGTACCATTACACTACAGAGCCCTCAAAGTGAGAGATCCGGGTTCGAGTCCCGGCGGAGCAAGTACGTTTTGTGATTCAATGTTTATCGAAATTATATATATATATATATATATATATATATATATATATATATATATATATATATATATAAAACATGCGCATAAGGAACAACTCAAACATTAGGGACATGTTTATAAAATAAGTTTCACTCGTTACTAAGCATAAATCAAGTAAAGTAATACATCATCCCTTCCTTCAGAAAATACCACTGCAATTTTCTACTTTTTTCCCTCAAAAAGTAAAAATAAATAAATAAATAAATAAAAATAATTTTTTATATTAAAGGACGCAAAAATCCAAATATGGTACAACAGAACGATTACCAGACATATGATGTCCGACATAAAAGACTGATTATGTTTCAGTAGCACAAGTTTGCACGTATAGTTTAGCGTAAACCCCAATTCATGTACAGAGAAAACAATTTATTCCCACTCCTACATCATCTGCTAAATTTAAACATTTTCCAAATTTTACAAATATTGAATGAACAAAATAAAATATTTAGTACACAAAAGTTAGCATGACAGATTGAGAGTATGTGTGTGTGTGAGAGAGAGAGAGAGAGAGAGAGAGAGAGAGAGAGAGAGAGAGAGAGAGAGAGAGAGAGAGAGAGTGAGCGGTGGAGCTCCACTTCATTCCTAAGATTGACAATGAGTTATCTTTAATGTAATATCTTTGACATCGTTAGCTACACAAGTGATACATAATTTATTTGAACGTGGTGTAATGAGGTCCGGGGGGTTATTTTGTTAGTTCTGAGGTCCGACGCTAGGGCTGCGCCACATAATTTTGATTGCTAGTTGACCTCTCACTCCACAGATTGCAGCCCAAGCGCTCACTTTTGTCTTGCCTCAATTTATAGCATTGGGTGAGTTATCTCTTGTGTAACTAATACAATCAAAGGTAATATTGTTCTTCATACCAGTGGAATATAATTGAAAATCTGATTTTCGGCACTGAAGCTAGTTTTAGTTTAACTAGAAAATCTTATTGATATTCCTTATAAAAGACTCACAAAACCTCGGACCTTGAAGATACCAAAATAAAAATTATCCGACTACATTTTTAATAGCAAACCCATTGTCGAATCAGAATGAGTAACTTGCCTTATCTCAAAATGATTTATAATGCATGAGTTTGTACATAGCCTTTTGGTTCTTAATTTTAGCCATGTTCTACTTAGCCTTTACTGATTATAGCACGAGACATATCACTGCAAGCGTTTCATTTTGTAATTTATAAAAACAGTAAGGATATATAATTAGTAATTGTAATAATAGTGCTACCGAAAGACACATCTTCTACACTCATTCAAAGCTGAAACACCATAACTAAGGCTTAAATGCATTAAACAACAGTCTATTTGCCACTAGCCAGGCTTGTAATGATATGTCTCATAATTAACGTGACCAGATATTTTTCACTCCAAAGCGGGACACTTTCCTAAATTAGCAGCGTTTGGGGGGGGGGGATTCGAGTAATAGTGACGTATGCAAGAAAAAAACAAGCACATATCAAATAAACAGTTGGCATATGTTTTAGTTTACAATGTAAAATGACCTAGCTGAACCTGAACATAGACACTGAAGTCTATATAAGTCTCAAGTGTTTGATTTTTGTCACTGGAACCTCTTTGTTTTATTAGATTAGGCGATGATCGCAACTCTACACGAAAGTCTTGGCAGCTTAAATCGAAAGTAAATTTTGTCAACAGAATTGAATTCAAAACGTCCACTGAGGCTTGTATGGTTAACTAAAGGAAAAAATAAAGTAAATATACTATATTGTACATATTGTTACTCGATATTTAATGTCTGACCTTCAAAATGGGACATTTAAGCGTCCCAAGGTCATTTGTGGAGACAGTGGAACAACTTACTGTAAAGCCGCACTGTCCCGCCCAAAGCGGGACGTACAGTCACGTTACTCATACTATAAATCATGCCTTTCTTAACCTTTATTGATTAAACTTATTAAATGTCTGCTACTTTGTAAATGGCCAATAACATTTTCTATTGTCCAAAACCACCCTTGGTAATTTATTCCACCCATTCCCAATCATATCTCTCTCTCTCTCTTTCTCTTTCTCTCTCTCTCTCTCCCTCTCCCTCCCTCTCTCCCTCTCTCTAATAGCTCAGCTCTCTAAATATATTTATATTTGAGCAGTAGCCTAATTTTATTTGTTAAATTAGGCTACTGCTCAAATATTTTATAACATATGAATTTTTGTTGCCTGTCATAGTGGTGGAGTGGACCATTGGTCTAAACCATGGCAAGATAAATAAAGAAAGTATCAAAGTATCCCTCCCTCCCTACAAGGCCGAATATCCACACGAAAAACACACACAAGACGTTTAGATTTGTTGAAGAAGCAACTCTTCTCTGTTGTATTCGTTCCCGGCACAAGTTGAGCCCGGCAATTACCCTGGGGGATAAGCGTGCTAGTAAAGTGGGGGGCAGGGAGTGAGGGGGGAGGGGGCGTACGCCTCGGCGCCCCCAGAGTTGCTCTAAGCAGCGCCTTGTTTATGGTCTTGTTTAATTTCTTTAATTGCCAAAACTTTGCCAGTTTACCAAAACACCTGCTGCGAAAGTTCTGGCAGAGGGTTTCCCCATCAGAAATGTCTCTCAAAGGTAGCGTTTTTCTATCTTGGTTGAAATTAAAATTACCTCTAGACCTCTTCGAGGGCCTCCTGAGGTCGGGAACTGCTGTTGTAACGACCGTGATGAGATCAGCCGACAGGGCTTAGCTAATCCCTCCAGCTGTATCAAACCTTCTGTCTGACATTCTCCTGAACTTTTACACTCATTATAGCCGAGCTGTTCACGTGACAGGTACTCCCCCCCCCCACCAGGGTTACACCGGTCTGTCGGCAAGCACACTTTCATCAATATAACCAACACAGTTTCACGCCACTTCAAAATAACACTCGGCGTACTACCAGAACAAACATCACAAGTCACTGTCATTTCATCATTACAACTATGTACATTAATACATTATCTGTTCATTCATTTTCAAATTAAATTAGCTACAGAATTTATAATCTTAAACAGCTACATTAACAAAATACGTTTAAAATAAGTGATTACTAAATTAAAAAAAAAGAATAGAAATAAGGAGATGGTACATATCGATTAAAAGAAAATTTGAAAAGTGAATATGACGATTAAAAAAAATAAAACCTTGATAAAGATAAACATTGGTTACTTTAGTATCTTAATTAGTTAATAATATAATTTAATATGTTATCTTAATTTGGTTTCTAAAAAATTCCAAAACTTTGTTATGCTGAAAATAATCCAATATCAATATTCTTAGCACTAATAAATCCCAAACTTCTGAATAAAGGAAAATTATAATAGATCAAGGATGGAAGAGAGACAAGGGGGAGTATTTAATGCTCTAAAATTAAATTTTATCATAATTATGTACTTAAAGTGATGATCTAAACTGAAATTAAAAGATTTTTTACTTATTTAAACGGAAATAGTCAGGTTTTAGAATGTTAAATACAATTCAAAATACAAAATTTTTTATAAACTCTTACCTTCATTTTTCGAGTTTGATTTGAAGTGGTAAGATTTATTAGATTTAATTTAACATTTCCCCCAAAAAATCAATGTACTGTTTGAAATTGTAAGAACAGGTTTTGGAAAAAATATTGATACACGTATACATGTATTATGCTGTTTCGTTTTAAGTAAATAAAAAAAAATAAAAAAAAGTAAATACTGTTTATAAGAAAACTCATCTGAGAAGAACATCACACAAAATAGTAGAAATGTACTCGACATTTTACACCCCAGTATTTCTGCTCAATTAGGCTCTGATTTAAAGTTATTTGAGCCAAACAGATTTTTAAAGGAGACAAGCCAAGTACAAAACAGAAGTTCACTTAAGGTTTCGGCTTGAGCCACGAAACCTAAGGCACACGGCGGTGATATGCCAAAGTGAAATGTTGTTTTGATCCCGGACTAAGGACTGAGAGGACGTCAGAGACAATAACGTTTACTCGATGTGACGGGGCGTCCCTTCTGTCAGCAGCCCTTACACTCAGCGGCGACACTCCATCCGCCCTTTGATGCACCTTCACTTGAAATGAGGCTCAACAAACTAGTACAGACTCAACGGCTACTTCTCTTCTTTGTCAGTTAAGTGTCATTTACTCAAACATCCTTTGTATATAGATTTTTACAAAACATTTCAAATAATTAGGGAATATTTTTATTTACATTTTTATATGTTTTCAATACTCATAAAACAAACTGGGAATATACGGAATGCGTAAACACCGGTTTTTTCTGTGGGAACAGGGGCGTAGCCAGCGAAGGGATCCAAGGGGTCCGGACCCCCCCAAATTTTCTGTAAAACAGTTTTAGTAAATAATTATTATTTAAATGATTCTGTATTGCTGAAATATACAGCTGACAGATCGTTTTCAACAAAGAAACGGGCAAAGAACGTTTTAATGACACACAATGGGGCCTTACTCTCTGTCCACTACGGGAAAATATCAGTTGTATAGATCCCCCAAAATGTTTTTCTGGCTACGTTCTTGTGTGGAAACGTAAACTTGTACATAAATTCATATTCTACGGAAAATAATATAACACTTTCACACTAACATTTTTGAAAATTTAAATATTCAAACACCACAATGTCATTACTTCGAGTTTTACTTCACACCTTGCAACTTGTGTGCACAGTATTTGATCATTTATTAATTAATCATTTATTAATTTGTTCTTTTTTATTGTATATTTGTTGTATCTTGAATTCAAAGTAGCATTCGATTATATAAGTTGTTATCTGTTCTTTGTACTTATTCGTATTAATTTACTAATTAAGTAACACATAAATTTAGTTGAATTTTAAATGTGTAGTATCATAGTTCTAACACGTGTACAAATTTAAACGAATAGGTCAATTTCTGAAGAACTGAAACAAATCCTGTACGGAAACCTAATATTAGACTTTAATTATTTCAAAATAAAATTACTATCATTGTGTCATTCCATATCCTACAGTCCTAGTGTTCTGAAATATAGACATTTGATTGGTCGTCCGGCTTAGACAATACCCTTCCACAATTCATCCCCATAGAAATCACTATAAGAAAAGCCAAAAAATTCTTTAAACACAACGGAATTTATTACCAGAACAATGACTATTGTAAGCTCGCAATGTATGTGTACTGGTATACTACTTAACTTCTAACTTAAGGTTCAATATTGAATAATAATGTAAAATTTCTCATGATTGTTATTTCTTGAACTATAAAATGTTGTTCTTATAGATTTTTTAAAAAGTTAACTTTATAGTTATTTTTCTTGATTTCAGGTTTTATTTGTCACGCATTTTAGTTTTATATGATATTTTATATATTGACTGTCTCGGTGTATAATATTTTAATATTGGTTTGAACGCGTATAAATTACATTTGCTAGTAAATTGCTCGATATTAATTTATTTTCACAAATCATTGCTTTCAGTTGAGATAAATTTCAACGTTTATATACAGGGTGTAAAAAAGTCCAGCACTGGCTTGGTAACTCCCGATCGGTTACAGGTAAAACAATAAAACTTGGTACATCATTACTGCAACTATAAATATAGTTTTTGAAGTAACTACAATTTTTTTGTCATGTCAAGGGGATGGCCCGCAAGGGATCAGAAGAATCTTAAATAAGACATAGGTCGAGTAGTACATCGAATTAAAGGTCTTTAGTAGAGTACAATGCTGCAAATCCGACCTCAAAGGATTCACTGTTTAAAAACTTACGCTGGTTTAAAGTTTGAAACAATATATGTCCTGTTCAAGGTGGTTTAACATTCTTGACTTGGCTCAAGTTGTGAAATGAATGCTGGACTTAAGAAATAGTCTTTAAGGTAGTTATTTGCAAGAAGACTTAATTCCTTATTAGAAGTGAAACTTATTGTAATGTAAACAACCTAATATTATATAATCTTTTCCTTCCCAGTGCGAAGTGTTAGGTATACTTATAATTGTGAACGTTTCGTGGATTCACAAACTGGCTCAGCCTAGTAGCGTGGTCTAGTTATGAATGACCCACAAACGTAGCCGAGGGCGCCGCAAGTCATTCATGATTTACGCCGTGACGTGGCGCGGGGTGCAGGACGATGTTGTGGGGAGGGGGTGTGGAAGGGTGAGGGGGGGCATGGAAGTGTGAAGCCAACTTGACTCGTCGCCAGTTCTTGTATCGTCCCAATTTATTAACACAACTTTCCACAGATGATTTTTCAAGTTTGGTGTCCTCCCGGGCCCGAGTGTTCTGCAAGTTACAGTTTTATTGCTGGATGTTCCTCGGGAGTCGAGAACTTCTCCAAACACTTTGTTTTCATCTGAAATACTTCGCTAAAATCTGCTGGATTATAAATGTGAAAGCTTTCCCGACTTGTTTTCTAGTCCAACGTTGGGTCCGCCTTGCAAATCAAAATTTAATGGCAAAGCAAATACTATTGCATAAAATTAAATTGATTACGAACCGTAGGAGGGAAGTTTCAGTTAAAAGTGCATTGCGTTTATTCTGTTCGTGAAAATCAAACGTAAAGTGATATTAGTTATGACGGAGGGATGGGAAGGGGAGGGGTCGAATGGAAAATTGGAATTAGGTGAGTGGGAACCGATAACACGTTATTTTATTTGAAAGGTATCTCCGCGCTGTATTAAACAATATGAAAATTATGATGATGAACCTGATTTGTCCTAAATGTTATAGTTGTGTTAGTAGTGATGTCTGTAATACATAGCGATCAACAAAATGACAGGGAGGTTACAATGAATACAAATGAAATGTAACAGGTCTTTAGTGACATGTGAGTCATGGCTGTAAAGTACTTTCTACCACTTAATTTTACGATGTTCAAAAAAGTAATGTAGTATGTTTGTAATTAGGAGTTACATTAGCGTTATCAATCAAATTTGACATCCTCTAAATTAAACTAAAATACAAATTGTGAAAGGAAATACAAAAGAAAGTATAGAAAAATCGAATACTCGAACGAATATTCGCAATAATGTAAAAAATCGCCATAACTTACCGAATTTTGACTTCCTTCGACTGCCAGTCGGAATGGCGCTCGAAGCTGATGAGGATGGCTGCGATTTCCTGAAAAAATAACACAGAATAACAATTTGATAAATACAATAACATTAAAGGAAATCAACATAATCAATTTAAATAGTCCTATGAGTGCTAATGAAATAATACGAGTGCTAATGAATCCATCTTGTACATTTACAAGAAAAGAAAAAAAAATATAGCAGAAAAAAATAAATGTGAATATTTTAAAAAGTATGTATACTACTACTGTCTCTACACTTTTCAGGTATGCAAAGCATTTCTAACGTATTTAAGAGTGTTTTAGACAGAAAAGGTTCTTTATATATTTTTAACGATCACAGATTCAAATACTACAACCAAGACACTATTAAAATAACAAATAGAACTAATATTTGTTTAGAGTTTGGTATTGCCGATGGAAGGTTTGAAAGGATAAAATGATTTCAAACATTTACCATCGTTATCCCACTGTAGCCTGTGCTAGTTTGATGTGTGATCCTTGTACTTGTGATTTGTGCTAGTTACTAGCGTCCTGTACAGTAACAACACCTGGACCGGACTCCTTTCCCTTCTTTATGTTCTTTATTTTTGTGTGTATTAATCCCCCACCTGACGAAGAGTATAGATTCCAATCCTCGAAACGTCGTGTTATACCTTTTATAATCTACTAGGTGTTTCCCACGGCTTCACGCGCTTTTCGTAAGCTTTGCCCGTGTAAGAGCATTTCTGGTTCAAGTAAATTATATTTCCATCGGTAATGTAAAGTTTGCCTTGATGTCACGATCATGAACATCTATCAAAAGTGTATTGTACACGTACATGTCCTTTATTATAAAGTGGTCTAACACTCAACCTTTAAGTTCAACCAGATATTTATTTTAAAGACAAATATACATAAAAACGTAGCGCCTTCAAATAGTATTTGGCAGTTAAATATACGTAACTGCCTTGCAATTGAAGTTTATAATGTGCAGGCAATTTGAAAACTTTTATCTTTTGAAGCGCCGCCTGGTGGCGAGTTACATCAATGAGCATAGGATATAAACCTTCTACTTGAAAAAATACATATACATACAAATTTCCACAATGATCGGCCACATAGTTCACGATTCCATAATGGACAAACACACAAACATTCATTTATATATATATAGATAACGAAGGCAAATGTCCGAAATCCTGTTATCCTAATAGAATTAGAGCAATTTATTAAACTTTATTTAAAAGTCTCGATGAAATACCTTAAAAAAGAATTTCATAGCGTAATTTATTCGTCATACATATGGATCTTGTGCCTTTTCAGAAACAATTGAATACGTGGAGGGGAGTAGAGACAGTAAGTATACTACTTACAAAAGTGGTCATGGTATACATGGTGGTACATTTTAATGTTTAACCGGCATCACTCAGATTGTATAAGTTACTCATACTTATTAAGTATAACAATAAAATCGACCAGCAACGAGCGCTTTTTCCACGAAAGCGACGCATAATCGATGCATTTTTGTACAAAATTCAGAAGAGGACCATGAAAAAAGAACATTTCTGATTGACGACCCCCTGTTGAGCGGACCCGGGTCAGGTAGTGGGCGTCGCGACGCCATACTCACTATGTATACTTATATACTTAACGAGGCCAAGTCGCCGGTTAAGCCACATTCATTAAGGAGACGGTTTGTTATACTTGCGCGGAATTAGCGGTCAGGGAGTTGTCCCGTTAATGCCAGGAGCATAATTTACCTCTGTTAACTTTTTCTACCTCTCTTTCTCGCGAGTGCCAGAATACACGAAGCAATTCTGAACTGAGTTGCCGAGAAGGTGAATTCTATTGAATTATCGTCCTCAAACATTTTAAAGTCGGAATAATACATTTTAATTTACAAAAAACAATATAAAACAGCACGAGTGTATAATAAACTGCAGAATACTTACACTAGAACTACGATAATCATTGACTGACACTAATGTTCAGTATTTAAATCGTTGGTTTGTAAATAACGCGAGGGAATTAAAAGTACGTATATAATAAAGTTAGTAAATTGAATTCGGTAAAAGATACAATAAACACCAATCCAGAAGTTCAAATTACATAATAAAAAAAGTTATGAAACTTTTTGTGAACGATTGGTGATAAGAAAACAACTGTATTAAGGTAGGTGTGTGCAATTTAACCAACAATCTACATTTATTTTTATATTCCGCAATATTTTAAAATAATATTTACAGTACAAGCACTTTTGTTTAACTCCTTTAAAATAACTAGTCCCTGAAATATTTACTAAGCGCAAAAAGATTAACGGTTTCTACTAATTAGTACTAAATACTAATACTAATTTACCTTCCGAAAAGCTTTGCGCCTATTGAACCAGAACCCTACATGTAATTTGAGACATTGTAATGTATTGACAGTTTGTCAATATATTACGACTATATTGACAAAAAA
This sequence comes from Homalodisca vitripennis, assembly GCF_021130785.1. NCBI lineage: Eukaryota > Metazoa > Arthropoda > Insecta > Hemiptera > Cicadellidae > Homalodisca > Homalodisca vitripennis. Next base: position 135,728,231 of record NC_060213.1, read on the forward strand.
CTATCAGTTGTAGTTTATATAGTTGGGACATATCTTTTGTTTTAATCACTACATTACAAAATCACAACAAACAATATGGTATAACTTTTATTTTGGTGAGGCCTTTCGATAACAAGTTTATCTTCGTCAGATCACCACAAAAATAAATAAAAAAGTAATTTTATTTATTTTTAAACACAGGAACTTTTAGTATTCATTTTCCTGTGTGGAAACACATGAACTTTTGGTATTAATTTTCCTGTGTGTTGTAGTTTGTAAATTGTAGATAAATTATTACTAGGAATTTTTGAAAGTTATTTTTGTTATTTTCACGACAGTTTTATATAATTTTGTATTGGTCCATCTTCTTGATTTAACATTCCTTCTGCGTTTACTTTATCTATGTAATACGATTCCTACGCGTTTAAATATCTTGATGTACTAACATCTTTTAATAATTTTTTTATATGGTGTATTGATATCCAGTATTAATAGAGTGACTTTGACTTCTTCTCATGTTCATTTTTAGCCTTTTTAAACATACATTCCATTAAATCCGTTTTGATATCTGCTAAAACAGCAAATTGCAAAGAGTTCTTCCTTGCACCAAGAAGAACGTATGTGAAAGTTCCTAGTCACTAGAAGAGATATCACACAAACAGACAGACAGACAGACGAGGACACGATTTGGGGAAGGACCAACAATTGAGCGCTTAATAACCCAAGTGAATAGCTCATTAAAGTAGTTTTCGTTATGAATAAACATCTCTCATAACGAAAATTCACAAAGTTTCAACAGCATCCACGTAGAAACGAACAGCCGAACAATCCTCAATATTTGGCCGCGTGACGTCATTTAACCGAGTCTGTGTGGGGGGGAGGAGGATCCATTACCACTGTCTCACATTTCTAGCTCCTATCCGTCAAATATATTAAAATCTACAAAGACGCGTAAGTGACTAAATATGAACCGTCTGTTTCATAAATGGTGATTACTAAAACAGCTCTGATTTTGTAAGAAGTTTAAATGATCATTCAATTATTGTAGACTATATAGTCGTCGTTCGCTGTTAATTTCGGTCACCAGGTTTTCCAAACTGCTATTAAGCGCTTCGTAAAACTGATCTAAATACACGACCAGCATAACCATTAACTTACTATTTAAAAAATACATGTCTCTGTTAACGCCTGCGAACATAACCCACAACAATACATGCAAGTCAAGTTAATCATAATGATTTAATTGTGAAAATACGTTATCATTATGAAGAATACAAAGTTAAATCTAGATTCCTTACGGGAAATTATTATTAATGATCAGGATAATAATGCAAACGCTACTGGGCCAACGCGGCATAAATTAAACAGGAAGAAAATGGCTACGCCGAATGTAGACTTTTTTCAACTAAAGTAGGCTTTCCCAGACCAAATATGTAAATTCTTCTTTTTTTTTCTTGGTTGGTAACAACCAAGGCAAACTGTAATATGGCGTGTGAAATATGATTAAATGACATGAACCATGAATACTCTTTTTCGAACTAAACCTGAAATAAGAGCCAGTGAAAACTTTGATCCTCTTTTCAATCTTTTCAACAATGCACACTGAAATAATAAGTACTTTAGTCAAGTCTAACTCCGATTCAAAATTATCGTAGGACTCTTATCATATTACATCATAAGTGCTCTCGCTAAGATTAGAACGGACTTAGCATTTACCCACTCTGGCCTAAAATAGTTCAAATGTTGCTGACATTGTTGGAGCCATTCATTCAAATATTTATGGAATGTTGGAGAGAAATTGCTGCATTTAATAACTAATAAAAACTATTTCACTTTCCGAGTTCAGGGACCCAAAACATTGCTATTTAAACTCGACGTGAATTGGATCATGAGATTGGAATATCTTCAGGCGTTTTTATTGTTTGCAAATTAAAAAAGATATGCTCTTGACGTTCCTAATATTCGTAGGAAATAACGTGCAGAGCCGCGGGCAACTGCTAGTTAGTTATGCAGTGTAAATTGTACAATGTGTTGTTTGTTTCTTAATTATTTTGGAACACCTTTCATGCGATCGCTAAATTAGGGCATTCATTAAATTACGTTAGCGTTAAGCGGCATCATAATTATTTCCTTAATTATGGTCCGCAAATAAATAAATTAGCTATGATCAAGAACTGGCGTTTTAAATGTTTTACCTTCCAATAAAAAGTACGAAAAAAGCCCTGCGTTAGCAAATACAAGAGATTAGAGATCGATTTAAGCGAACACTGTTGTGTATTGATCTTGACTGAAATGCGAAACACTAAGAATGGAAGTCGAACCCTAACTAAAGTACAGGGTATCGTATCTGTTACCTGTATCGTTACTTTACCTATTCCCATAAAGTTAGAAGCTAAACTTCATGCATGCACATAACTTATGTGTCTAAGGAATCTACTAGAATTGCCATTCCAGAAGTTGGTTTACTTGGATCGGTTAACAATGGCCTTAAACTCAATATAGGTAAGTGCATTGTCCTTCATCTTGCCCCACACAATCTGGCGCAGGCCCTTGGTCAGAGAGGAGTGAGAGTAAGGCTCAGTGTGGAGAGCCTGCCTGTCTTTGAGTCAGTCAAGACTCTCGGAGTTGTGCTTGACAGTGAGCTCACCTTTTCTGATCATGTCACTCATGCTATCCAGCGTGCCCTTGGTAGGCTGAGGGGTCTGTACAGATTTCGAAGTCTGCTGCCAGAATCCGCTAAGCTCCGGCTTATGAGTTCTCTTGTTCTATCTGTATTTTATTACTGCTATCCTGCATACGGCAACAGTATCTCTAGGGGAGACATAGATCGGATTCAAAGACTGCAAAACTCTGCAGTTCGATTCATTTTCAATTTGAGGAGCTTTGATCATGTGTCACCCTTCCGAGATGCTGTCAGTTTGTCCCCCATGGAAAATGTATGCAGGATCCTGACATGTGGCATGATCCACAAGGTGCTTGCGCTAGGTGAGCCGCGGTACCTGATCGAGAAGCTCCAATTTCGGGAGGAGGTCTCTCAACGCAGTGTCCGCCATGGTGACCTGCTTCACTTTCCCAGAGTCAAGCATGAGTTTGGGAGGAGGAGCTTTTCTTACTTTGGCCCAAAGTTGTACAATGACCTCCCCCAGAACCTTAAACTGACTTCTGTTACTGTTTTTAAAAGTAAATCAAGAAAAAAGATTGTACAGTAATTTATTTGTCTTGTTTGGGTGTTTTCTTTAGTCTATAGGTTTTAGTTTTTATTTTTATTTCCCAGTATTGTAAATAGTGTAAGATATGACAAGAGTTGTTCTGTAAAGCAGTTGTTATACTGAGAAACGCTTGCAATAAAGGCATTTTTATTTATTTATTTATCTCGATGGGCAATTGCAACTCCATAATCGCGCATACACTATGGGAAAAAATTACCATTTTTATAGATTTTTATCGTATTCTATTCGAAATCTGTAATATTCCCTCGACAATATGAACAATTCAGCAATTCAGCACACATAATGCCCTTTCCGAAAACATCGGGTTTATTGACAGAGAAGATAATAAAATTACAGTCGAGGAACATTTGCAAACAACCATGTGGACATAACTTACACCCAATGGATTCGGAGTAGACAAAAGATGTGAGGCAAGGTTAAGTGGGAGGGAATGATGAGGGAAATAAAATCTTCAATTGCCTGTGTAAAGCAGCCATTCGAGCATTCAAGGAGTACTAACATTGGCTTTCCTATTGCACTCTACTCTGTCCCATTCCTTTATATTCCTACAGTGGGCTTATTCACACACTACTCTTGGCAGTTTAGACAAGCACTTTAATTTATCCATTTAGTTCGGTACTAAAAATAACAAGTTGGACTGTGTACCTAAAAATATAAATATAACTTTTTGGTGGAATATTCGTTGAATTCAAAAAATCCAGTACAGTTTACAGAAAATATCAATTAAACTACCACTTTAAACAAAACATTTATACGTAAATATGCACTTATGTTTGTACAGTTAAGCTTCAGAATAAAATACGACCAAGGAAGAATTACGAAAGAAAAAAATTGATTGTACATAATTCACTTTTACTTGATGTTATTAATATTAAGATATGTTTGTCGTTAAGCGTGCAGAATGTTAAATTAGGGAAAATGAAAAGTAGGAAATGCAAAGGAAACAAACGTAATTACGTAGGACATAATTTGTGAGTTTGCATTATTTTGCAGCTCTCAAGAATTCGGGTTCGAGATCAGACCCTAAGATTTTTGATGTTTTACCAAGAGTCTTCGCCGATGTCTCGCCCCGAATCGCGACGAACGAAATTCAACCCTCGAGATAGTATATATTAGTAAAATATCAAATTTCTAGAGGGTCCGATCATCAAATACTGATTCCCACTTTTTATTCGCGTTTCTTTAGTAAAGTTGTAAGAGTAAATGATCTAAATATGAATATTACATTGTGAGTGACAAGTCCATTGTACCCTTTAATCGAAAAACTATTTCATTAAAATATGTATATGAAGGTTGTTCAAATTAAAGAAATCTTTCTTTAAAATACTTTTAAAAAGCACCGATATTTTTTATGATAGACGAAACATGTTTATAAAATCGTACAAGACAAAAAGTGAGAATTCTAGTTATTATAGTTTGAGTTTACTATATGTATAAAACGTAAGTACGCTCTGACCTCACAGTACTCTCATGCAATGCACAATTCATACCTATCACAGCTTGTCTCAGAATTAGTACTGTTGATAGTTATCATCAATACGAATATGTCAAGAACATTGAAAAATACGATCTGGGCAGTGGTTAAAAAGTCAGGAACTCAGGAGCTGTATGATATTCATTAGACAAACATATCAATACCTCTCGGCCATAACCTATTATGCACCAACGGTCAGCAGTAGGAAGAAATTGAATTTTATCAATACGTCAATAATTATTAGATTGATTAAGGTGACTTATTGCAAATGTTCATAAAAAATAAATAAAAGTAATAAGTAAAGTAAAGAATGTCTTATTTTACCAGACGATGTTAGGGCTGAGATGCCCTTTCTAACACTTAACCTGGAGACCAACGGCTTAATGATGACTTCCGAACCACCACCAACAGTGCAGGCGGGCTGCTTGCAAGGACAGGATCGCTCAGCTGTCACTCATCCAAGCAGCAGCCACGCTCGACGTTGCTTAATTCGGTTATCTTGCGATAAACGCTGTACCTGCTTCACTGCGCCATTGACTGTGGGTATAGTGGTTATTGCAATTATTTGTCCGAGCAAACCACTAAGCCTACAAACCCAAAATGGGTACACCTCAGAAGAGAGATGGACTGTCTCAGTCCAGGAGCCTGCCTTGACCGAATCACGTATGATATATTAATCATACTTAAGATTACTGCACAAGTATGTCAGACATGTTGTATACTAATAAGCAATACTTGATAATGTTTAGTATTTTATCCACAGTGAATTGCTACTATTTTTTTCATTTTTACACATAATGGTTCAATACACAGTTACGTTCTTTTAAGAGTTGTTTGTTCCTACAAGCAACTTGCGCCCATAAAATTTTTTGTCCCCAGATGTAACACAGTCCAACACTGTAATTTTTCATTTGTTGAAGCCTTGAGGAATTTAAACTTACTTAAGCGGGTAGATGTGTTCTTGGTGAGTTTAAATAACAAATTGACAAAGTTTGTTTACTTATTATAAAGCAAACCATTCAAATTTGTATTTTTATAACAATTATTCCTTTGTTTAGGTAAGTATGCTACGTGTTGAACTTGTACAATGCATTATTTTAAATTTTGCTTAGCCTAATATTCGTATTTAAAGTATTTTTTTCTTCGTATTGAAATGTATTGCAATTTTTTCTTTAGTTGGGAGTGCCGACGGCCGAGCGGTCTATCAGTACCATCAATCTCGCACTGTATCGACTCTCCCCCTTATTCTGTTTGATAAGATCCTCGCACAGTCCAGTGGTTCACGGGGACGGACAGAATAAGGCTTAAAAGGGGATAGGTGTCTCCTTTTTTTGTAAAAAAAGTTTTTTAAATGTCCAAATAGCTATAAGGATATTTCATCTGTGGCTATTGCATATAAAATTGAAATTAAAAAAATTATATAATACGTTTCAGTTCAAATTTGGGTTGTATTTACTACTTGGTTTCCGTGCAGCGCAAACATCCATGTATTTAACTCTTCTTTAAAATAAAAAAAATAAACGGCTATTATTGAATGTGTCCCCGAACACAAATTACTCCTGAAGTTAGCGGAATTGAAGAGACCAAAAAGTTAAAGTTGGAACAAGTTATAGTTGAATAAACGGAATAAAATATTAAATCTGGCGAACGTGAAAGATCGTGATATTCGCTGGAGGGCGGCCAATTTCATACACAAACACGAATAAAATACTAAGGCACAATACAGACCGGTTCTTGGCCACGTGACAGAGGACAGGTCAACCAACGCTATCTGTTGTGACTTGACGAAACTATGTCAGTCTAAAGTGGCTGCCGTCTTCCCTGCTCCCCCATCTGGAGTATTGTATTAAAGGATAAAAGGGCTTACACGTAAAAAATCTTCATCACAAGTAATAAAAAAACATATAACGACAAAAAAAAGAATAAATGTTAACATACAATTGTATATAAATTAATGAACTAAAAACCAGTATCTGCACACATGGAAATGGTATATAAAGTCAGTGAGCATGTACGATCTGATACCAAGAGTTAGCAAGACAAATACTCACAATAAGTAAAAAAAGAACGAGTAAAGAAACACTGAAAACATACCCTATTAGCTAATTCAATAATTCAATACTATATTAAAGGCTAGATCCTCAAATGGATTTAAAAATAAAAACAAACAAATTAAAGTAAAGATGTCTTATTTTACCAGGCGAAGTTAGGGCTAATAAGCCCTCTCTAACACTTAACTTGGGGACCAATGGCTTAAAGGCTTAAAGGTGACTTCTGAACCACCACCAATGGCCGGGCAGGCGGGCTGCTTGCAAGGACAGGATCACTCAGCGGCCACCCATCCAAGCAGCAGCCACGCTCGACGTAGCTTGATCCGGTTATCTTGCGATAACCGATGTACCCACTACACTGCGTCATTGGCGTATAATAGAAATACTTGCCTAGTGTTCAGAATAGGGAGTCAGAGCATCAGAATATGATTGACGCAACCATTTGCTCCAGAAAAAACACAGAATAAACAAATCCTAATTTGTTTAATTTCCATCGTGTATTCTAATACACGATGGAAAGTATTCATATGGAGTTTTAAAAGTTAATTACCAAGATACATCAAGACAATAGGTGGATTTGGTTGAGTTGACGAAACGCTTGATCAAATTAGTTTGAGCAGTGGAATAGCACCCTCGGCAACCTCAATAAAGCTCTCGCCAAAATTTTAGATTTCGGATTTACAGTAGATGAAAAAATGGGAAGTTGGAACACTAATCAAACTTTTAATGCATGAACAGCGAAAAAGTTAAAATGGCCATTGGAAACAGAGAAAATATTAAAATTTGCCAAAAAAATAATACACACATATAAACCCATAAGATAAGGGATATTGTTTACTTGTGTCAGATTGGTTATAGGGGCGCACGCTTCTATGAATTTCATAATTATGAATTAGGAAGCAGAGAACCCAACGACCACATTGAGATCCAATGTTTGATTTGTGCGATGATCTGTTTACTGCTCGGAGACAGTGCAGAGCAAGGTCTCCCCCAACTACTACTGCTACACCGCCTGTCGTGGGGACATGTTGCGATGATCTGTTTACAGCTCGGAGCCAGGGCAGAGCAAGGTCTCCCCCAACTATTACTACTACACCGCCTGTCGCGGGGACATGTTGCGATGATCTGTTTACAGCTCGGAGCCAGGGCAGAGCAAGGTCTCCCCCAACTATTACTACTACACCGCCTGTCGCGGGGACATGTTGCGATGATTTGTTTACAGCTCGGAGACAGTGCAGAGCATGTTCTCCTCAACTACTACCACTACACCGCCTGTCGCGGGGACATGTTGCGATGATCTGTTTACAGGTCGGAGACAGAGCAGGGCAAGGTCTCCCCAACTACTACTACTACACCGCCTGTCGCGGGACATGTTGCGATGATCTGTTTACAGCTCGTAGCCAGGGCAGAGCAAGGTCTCCCCAACTATTACTACTACACCGCCTGTGTCGCGGGGACATGTTGCGATGATCTGTTTACAGGTCGGAGACAGAGCAGAGCAAGGTCTCCCCAACTAGTACTACTACACCGCCTGTCGCGGGACATGTTGCGATGATCTGTTTACAGCTCGTAGCCAGGGCAGAGCAAGGTCTCTCCAACTATTACTACTACACCGCCTGTCGCAGGGACATGTTGCGATGATTTGTTTACAGGCTCGGAGACAGTGCAGAGCATGTTCTCCCCAACTACTACTACTACACCGCCTGTCGCGGGGACATGTTGCGATGATCTGTTTACAGCTCGTAGCCAGGGCAGAGCAAGGTCTCCCCAACTACTACTACTACACCGCCTGTCGCGGGGGACATGTTGCGATGATCTGTTTACAGGTCGGAGACAGGGCAGAGCAAGGTCTCCCCAACTACTACTACTACACCGCCTGTCGCGGGGACATGTTGCGATGATCTGTTTACAGGTCGGAGACAGGGCAGAGCAAGGTCTCCCCCAACTACTACTACTACACCGCCTGTCGCGGGGACATGTTGCGATGATCTATTTACAGGTCGGAGACAGGGCAGAGCAAGGTCTCCCCAACTACTACTACTACACCGCCTGTCGCGGGGACATGTTGCGATGATCTGTTTACAGCTCGGAGCCAGGGCAGAGCAAGGTCTCCCCAACTATTACTACTACACCGCCTGTCGCGGGGACATGTTGCGATGATCTGTTTACAGCTCGTAGCCAGGGCAGAGCAAGGTCTCCCCAACTACTACTACTACACCGCCTGTCGCGGGGACATGTTGCGATGATCTGTTTACAGCTCGGAGCCAGGGCAACGCAAGGTCCACCATAAATCCCGGCGCGGCCGCCGAACTTGGCTCAAGTTGGGCCATAAATTGGGCCACTTCGCGACCACTTACTGTGCGGCTGTCGGCCCAACCGGCTCTCACTTTATCACGCTCCTTTCTTCATACGAATCTGAATGTTGCGACTTAAATCGCACACGCTCCTGCAGTGAAAAATGATGCAGATATGGAAGTTCCTAGAGCGATGACAAAGTGTGCTACGAACGGCGAGAAAAATGTTATTAAAGTAACCGTAACTTGTTCATGATGTGGATCAACTAAGAGGAGGATTGGTTATTTCCAAAAGCTAAGAATAAACATTCTCAGTAATGACACTTTCATTATTCTGTGGTTTAGGTCATTGATATTCTTATTCAGAAGCTAATGGTGGAATTGAAAATTAAGAATATAGTACTCAACACAATTAATAATTTATAGAGTAATTTTAAAGCGAGATAATAACAGGAGCATATTTGGAATTACCACGATTTATTGATTCAGAGCTTCATTGAGCATGAAGGACACGCACAATTAAAGAAATCGACAGGACTAAATTCCTAAGTATACTTATACTGTACATGTCAAAAGACCGACGAAAATATAGCACGTTCTATAACGCTAGTCTGATCTTAAAGCATTACACGAATCCAATAAAAGTATAGAATTTATCTTATTTCTTTTCGGACTTGCAATTTGCAGTAATACGATTCAAGATGTGTTCGGTCCTCAATAAAGGGGAAAAACAATTCAAAATCAAGAGTATTCCCAGTGTCCTGTCCAGACGGGCAGACAGACAGACACTATTGTTCAAGGAGGCCTCGTTTGCGCTACGTGGCCGGAATGTGGCATCAGCACTAAACTCTTTCCCCTTCAGAACTCCTTTAGGCCTTCCTGGCCTCGATAGAGCCGAATTATAGAGATCTTGCAGCGATAACATCCTATTATTTAATCACTTTACCTCAGGTGACATATAGTAAAGTGACAAATACCAACGATGTCAAAAGTAATATTAGTGAGAAAAACCATACATAGTCGAGAAGCAGTAATATACAGATCAGACTTATTGGTATTTTTACACACGTAAGGAGTATATTTTACTAGTTAAAACGTGTTGTTTTGAATAGTGTATCTTAACACTTGAGAAATACTAATATAAGATTAAAATAAATTCTATATGGATGTTTTTTAATCGATTAGAACATTTCCCATGAGAAAGAAATCGATAGTAAGTTGCAAAGTTTTAGTGGAGGTCAAAATAGGAGGGTAACAAAAGGGTTACGTTTGAACCCTTTTCCTTCCCTTCTTTTCTTCTTTCTGTGCTTTACTTTTGTACGTATTAATACCTCCCCCCCCCTGATAAAGAGGGTAGATTCCAATCCTCGAAAAGTCGTGTTTTGCCTTTTGTAACAAACAACAATGGCAACCGAAATCCTGTTATCTTTTCAATATCTGAGAGTCACCATTGCCTCGTTGACTGGCGCAAATATAACTGATATTTACATGCATAACAGTTAATTTGAAACTTAGGCTACAAAAACGTATGAAACAAATCATTGGATTAATAGAACATTTCGACTTTTTTTCCTTCTTAGGGAACTTTCCACCAATAATTAAATGAAAAAATAAGTTTGTTCTTATTAAATTCAAAATAGCATACACCACTGACTACCAATCACACAACTTTAATGCAAGGGTTAATTTTTGTAGAAACTTCCTTAAAAGTCCTTGCATATCCTTAAAATCAAATAAACTATTTATACATCAGCTATAAGGCAATATAATAGAGCAAAATTTAAAAATAGTACATAACTCATGAGTTACTAAAATTTTGACTTATGTTCCTAAAATTGTTTCGAGTGATCTCTGATGACCACATAAGTTTTGGAGGATGATTTAACGAAATAATTTTAATTATTTTATAATTGAATATAATTTAAGTATTGTTATAATATTTTATTAAACGTTGCTATAATATCATATTGTATACTTATGCTGGCGAACACGTCATTTACTTTATTTTCAAAAGTATGGATTTTCTCTTCCACAGCTTTGTGTTAAAAAAATTACATATCTACTTAACATAAAAAAGTTTCTGTATTATGGGATTGGATGAGTCACTTACTGATGGACATTTCAAGATGGCGACTGTACTAACAAGAATTTTCCTCTCGTTATTTGCAGTAAAGGGTATTTGTACATATCAGCGTTTATGGCCATAAGGTACGTTGTAAGTAATGAAACTGGACGGCACCAATTTTAGGCCAGTTAAAAAAGCCAACTCAGTTTTCTTATTACATTCGGAGCCAAAACAAAAAATATGTTAAATCAGTGAAAACACAGTAATCATGTTAGGGAGTTACGATTTCAAACGTAAAGAAAGACACTTGAATGTTACAGGTCACTTTTAACACTCCTTTATTTAACTCCAATGTCCCAACAGCCTCTTACAAGTACGGAACACCCTGTACAGTAAACTATCGGTGTCGGACAAGAACACGACGAGAGGAGGCAGATAGCGGAGATGTATAGCTGCGGGCGGTCTTAGTCTATGGTCCTGATCTTGTTCTTGTTGACAATGGAACTCTTTATCGCCAACTACACTTAGAATCGCTCCTAAAGAGCTGGGACCAGAATTTGTAAGGCTCACTCATAGCAAATTTTACAACATTACATTACACGGTACTATGTCACAATAATTGGCTGAGCGTTAGCGAAGCACATTACAGTGTCTGTCAAAAGTATAAGGAAACTAGTAAAATACTAATATATAGGCTATATTCCTTAAACATTTGCTAAATTCAATGATGTTATACTACTGTCATATAACCCATGAAAAATGAAATTTTTGACACAAATTAGACTTCTCTATCTTTAATACAGCGAATTCCACAGGTATTTTTCTGTTTGTAAAAACGGCATAAAAACCCACAAAATGTGGTATATAAAAAGGTATAACCCTAGAACGGATAAAGCTAGACTAGCAATTTTAGGTATATGAATAGGCTATTAGTTAAGGAGTGTTTAGCTGGTTTTAGAAAAGATTTAAAAAGTTGTGGTGAGTTTGACGCAAGCTAAAATTTGATTTTCTTTTTTTTAATTTTCTACTTGAAAGTTCCAACTATTGATGAATTTTTCACTATTGAACAAATAGTGAAAAAAGCTCTTTTAAGCAGTTGTACCAACTCACAAACTCTAGGTCTACATGGCTGTGAAGTTTTTATACACTATAATGACTTCAATTATGAAACTAGGTATGTTTCAATGTACTTGGGACTGAAAACATTTCTTTTCAGACGAACTGACCTTTACACTTAGAATTTTTCATGAGGCTTCATTACTATATAGGCAAAATTGAGTTCGATGATGGTGCATGTCACTATGTATTTGGCTGAGCCTTAGTGAATATTCATACATTGGTCATACGGGTAACCATGATGGCAACGATAGAACATCAGAACAAATAAATTTGCTAAACAAACTGACTACAATCGTATGACATTGTAACATTTTCATTCATAGAATAACAAAATAGAGTAATAGAGCGGAAAATAAAAATGTTAAAAGTAGGTGACAAGGTTTTATTTCACTGTCCTCTTGCTATGCAGTACCTTCGCTAGGTCACCGGAAGTTTTATTATTTCAACAATGCTATTCAAAGTAAGTTAATGGAAAAATGTGAACGTATCTTGTGGCAAAATATTTCAAGAAAGATTTCATCTGTAGACGTTAAAATTAGCATGAAATTTCAAGTCTACAACAGACAAGAATGAGTTCTATGATAGTGCATGTCCATTCATGCAATTTGGCTGAGCGTCATTGATGCCTATCACTCAGGATTCAGCTGCACAGTTTCTCTTTTCTACGCCGGAGGATTTAAAACTTTCTGTATGATTACCACCCTGTCTGTCTACCCGCAGGACGTTTGAAATTGAATTAGTCTAATTTGTTAAACATTATATAAATAAATGTAAATTTAGTATACCTGTAAGTTACGTGTCAGTGACCCAAAGTCTTGTATCATAAAAATCATTCAATCTCGGTACACCTTAAACAAACATTTTAATTTATGCTAAAGATTAAGATTTTGGAAAAATGTCGCGATGATGTTGAAAATCAATGGCGGTCTTCCTGGGTGGAAGATACACATTGTACATACCACATTGCAGTAATCAAGGTGAAGTAGATGTCAGCACAAGACATAGCCATGGTTTCGCCATATGTATGTATGTTATGTACATATATATATATATATATATATATATATGTATATGTATATATATATATATACAATAAATTGGAAAAAACGTAAACACAACAATGAATAAGAATGCAAGAATGCGTCGGTTTAAAACGTCATAGACAACTAAGAGTGAAAATGCCAAACATCAATCAGCCAAATATTTTAAATAAATTGAAACACACACACAACAATAAATAAGAATGCAACATTTTCAGTTTGTTTAGCAAAAATTAAACTAACCTCAACAACAACGAAAGAGTCAATGGTGGAACGCTTCGGTTTAAAACGTCATAGACAACTAAGAGTGAATGAAAATGCCAAAACATCAATCAACCAAATGTTTTAAATAATAAATTGAAAAACACAACACACACACAAACCATAAACAAGAATGTAAAATTTACAGCGTGTTCAGCGAAAACTAAACTAACCTCAACAACAACGAAACAGTCAATGCTGGTGGAACGCGTCGGTTTAAAACGTCATAGACAACTAAGAGTGAAAATTCCAAATATCGATCTGCCAAATATTTTAAATAAATTGAAAACACAACACACTCACACAAAACAATAAACAAGAATGTAAAATTTACAGCGTGTTCAGCGAAAACTAAACTAACCTCAACAACAACGAAACAGTCAATGCTGAAATGCGTCGTCGGTTTAAAACGTCACAGACAACTAAGAGTGAAAATGTCCTGTATTAACAGCGCACCGTGATTACAGCCATCACCGTAACGAGAGGCGATCGGACAAATACTTTGAGCAGGATAAAACAGCTGATAGCAGCAATTACTGTAATTATCATTACATTGTGGGCTCTGCGCCTGAAATAAATATTACTGTTGTTCAGGTCTGATTTTGGTAATTCGACACCAAATATTTCCGTTTGTTTATAGAACAAACGATTATAATATTTAAAAACTAACTCCGCAATAAATGTAGCTTAATCAGAGCAGGATGTATCAAACTAATGTAAAACACATTCAGCGCTATGACACGTAACGCAATTCGTTCTACACAGGCCATTAGGTTTTTTTTAATATTAAAAGTTCAGTGCCATGTTTATCACAAAGGATATTTACCTCTTGTACAATTTCTGATATATAAGATATATTTACGACACTACGATGTGAAGGCGATAAAATAACAAAATAAGCAAGCGAATGTTGATCAAGAATGTCGGCAAGAATCTCTCCCTGTGTTGGTTACTTACGTTATAAAACATACTAAATCAGTTTTTAATAAGTACATTACTGCTTGAATAAGACTATAATAATCTAATCTCCTTATCTTCAAACCTATCCGTCATCGAGGGGGGGGGGGGTGAAATTTCAAAGAAGTATTGACCACTTACAGTGAACACTATGAATATATGTGTTCACTGTAAGTGGACAGACGTAGTGGGGGAGGGCGTTTGCAAAGAGGTTAGATAATTTTGGAAGGAGATCAACGAATAATCTGATGAAGTGTTTTGGAAATAAAATACTGCTGAACCGAAGTATATTACTAACATTAATTATATAAATGTTTAAGATTAGTGAAATTATACAAAAGCACTTAAAATTAATGGAAACTTTATGTTTTGTTTCAGTTAAAAATTACAGAAAAAATTTTAAACGTAGTAAAAACCATTAGACCAGTTTAAAATTATATGCAACAGAAGTTAAACGAAACAAAGACTATTGGTTTCAGTTAGAAATAAAAAAATGTTAAACGTAATGAAGAGTTTTGGTTTCTTTACACATTTGTTTGAGTAAACATATATCTAATTAGGTTCTAATGTATGGACAGTATATGACTTCTCAAAACAGTTTCGTCACGTTTTATTTAGGTAACACGACACAAATAACTTGTGACTTTATTGGGTAAAATTTCTAAAAATATGAAGCCATAAGTCATAAAACTGAACTTAATATTGTGGAACCAATCAAGGCGGCTAGCTTTAAAGTTGAATCAACTAACAGTTGTAAGTATAAAATAAACTAGTAAAAAAAACTAAAAAAATACTGTACAATAGGAAGTACATCCGGTAAAACATAAACGGTGTTCATTTCCAACAAAACGTACAGAGTCTATTTATACACACTAACTACTCTACTGGAGGAATCTAATATTCCAGAATAAATTCCAGCTGACTGAAACTGGAATGTTCCAGTTCTAGACAGACCTGTCTGTCTTTGCTTCTTTTTGATTGCACATTAATCACTCTGTTATATAAATTGTTCTTATTTTAACTATTCCTATTTTGTATTCGTAAAAGCCTTGTAACGGAATTATTGTGTTTGGAGGGCAACTGTACAAATTTATAGAAAATACTAAAAGCAGTAAAAATTACAGTCACAAAATCGCCTCTCCTCATATCTCCTGTTATCTGCACAAAACTAATTTACAGCATATGCATTTAAAACTTGTAAAAAAATTATAATTTTGGGAAATTGTTCGATAGAATGAAATTCGAACTATTTGAAAATATTACTTGCCTTATTTTATTTTTACATGCTACCATAAGTCAAAGTGTATCTTTCGTGTAAGAATTTAAAAAATTAAATTACAATCAGGGAAGAGGCAGTAAAGTTGAGTCTATAATAAAATATATCAGTTGCCACCTCATTCAGCGTAAACCGTTAAAAACATTTTTTAAACATAAACTTAATCAAAATAATCACCCTGCAAAAAATAACTTGTGCGTGCCAATAGCAAAGCGGCCTAAGACCTCGGACTTCAAATCCTGCGTGTGACACTATTACTTTTTATCGGTACCATCAATTACACCTTGTACTGTATCGATTCTCCATTTTATTCTGTTTAATAAGATCCTCGTACAGGCCAATGGCCCATGGGGACGACAAATTAACGCCAATAGGAAATTGGCGTCTCCTAAAAATATAAATAAAATAAAAACTAGCATTGTAGTGATAAGGGATCAAATTGTTCTTAGTTTTGATAACTCTCTCCTAGAGCTCCAACGAAAAATCCATAGTAAAATATGCACAAATGAATGTTCTCTTGATTGCTAGTGTTGTCCAACATTTTGTTTTGTTTTAGATTTTAAAAATTACATTGTTGAATGATTGTAATGAGCTGAGAAGTCCTCTCTAACACTTAACCTGGGTCCAACGGCTTAGAGGTAACTTCAAAACCACCATCAACGGCCGGGCAGGCAGGCTGCTTGCAAGGGCAGGATCGCTAAGCGGCCACCCATCCAAGCAGCAGCCACGCTCGACGCTGCTTGATTCGATTATACAATGATATCGACATAACATAGCCCAATTAGCAAATTGGAGTTTCATGACTGATTCACAATAACTATTGCATCGCTTTACTCGGTGAAATAATAAGGGTTTTTTTTTTATTTCCAGACCATCCTGACCCTTGCCAAAGGAAGAGACTGGAGCTCTCCAAACGAGAGGTCACGAGTTTGATTCCGGGGGAGGTCAATAAAAATTTGCAAATGGATTTCAACAGACTGCCCTTAGGATGCTTGGTGGAATCAATTAAACCACACCAGCGTAGAGACAACCTCTAAACCTTAAAAAGGTACTGACTTTTCTTTTGATACTACAGGTAGAATTATTCAATGAGACAATAATAGACAATGAGATTGAAGCAGAATGACAACACACAGATGAAGAAGGGGGAGGTGAGGCGACAGATTTCTCTCAGCTGGTTGACATTTTTAGTGCAATATAGAAGTTATTAAACATAGTTTTACACTACTTGAGATATTTAATAGCAAACTGTTATGATTTCTTTTGTGTACCTAACCTAATACAGTGTATCACTTAATTTACTTACTGAAGCAAAAATAATGCTGAATAATGGAAAGAGATTATAAACTATAAATTTCCAATACTTTGTGACGATTGTGTCAAGACTGTATTTAAATTCGGAAAGGTGACCACATAGCTGCTGCGTTAAACAGGCAGGAAGGGGAAGCAATGTTTGTGACACGGACGGTGTTATCAATATTGATAAAAGAGAAGGGTCAAGACTGGCCCTGGGGAGAGCTGCACTTGCAACTACGCCATATCTCTCCCGCTTCAGCTGAGCTGAGGTTCTCTTTATTTTCGAACGATACAGGACTTAATTCTCTCCCGGGGAGTCATTAATATGAAAATAACCGGAGGCTGTTCTTTCAGAGGTACCTGACCTTGGGTATACAGCTTTGATAATATTACACACGGTTAGCTGTCCATTAAGTGGATACAGTAAATTAAAAATATTGTTTGTCAATCTTCCAGGTCACGAATATTTACTAGTCAACTCTAGGTTCAATGGGTTAGATTCCAAGGACAATGTGTACAACAATTTTGTAATATTGGAATCTCCCAACTATTTCTCTTATGGATTTCATTGGAGACAATTTATGATATCATCAACGTAATAACTATTACCAACCTTATCTACACTAATACACGGTTTTCACACATCAGAACGATTCCAAAATAACTTCACATGGGTAATGCCAACCTAACAAACCATTACCAAAAGCCTATTGCAATACCTCGAAAGCCCGTCAGGCCAAGTATGCCCTCTGACGGATTTTCAATTTGTTAAAACCATTGATTGATTTAATTTGACTTGCAAGAACTAAACAGTTTGAACCCATACTAACATATTTACTTCCGAGAAAGTTAAAGTCACAAAAAACTCAATAAAAACGACTCAGTGAATTAAAAACTAATGTTTATGACAAGAAAATTTAACTTTATCTCCGAATTTGAAAATGTGCACAACAACAGTTTAGTAATATTGGAATTTCCCAATTATTTTTTGTGTGGATTTCAATAGAGACGATTTATGAAATTATTGACATAATAGCCTTTACAACGTTATCTACAATAATACGCGCGTGTGTATATGAATAATCAAATAGCCAAGTATTAACACGCTCTTATTTACAATAGAATATCTCCTAATCTACCTAGGACCATTGTATAATTTAAAGTCACAAGTCATTTAATCAACTCAACAGAGCATACAAATTTCCTGTTCAGTAATATATGTCTACCTGATTATAATTATGTATTAGATCGATAAGGTAAAGTGATGTATATTATTAGAAAAATACTATGTGTTAATGAAGAAACCTGGATTTTTCCGGACATTTGCCATCGTCCAGTGATACAAAACAATCAGTAACACAATTTTGTATCACTGAAAATAGCACCGATAGCAAATGTCCCGAAAAATCCTGTTTCCTTCACAATCCTTTCTTCGTCAAAAACAAACTTTAAACAAAGTACTTTGTGTTATTGACTGCTGAGATATGTATCGATGTACTTGATTCAAATACAAACAGTGGCTAAGTATGCAACCATCTGAAACCATTCAATTCTTACCCAAGTATTGATGAATTGGTCTGAAATAAAATTTAAGTAGGATGTCTAAAAATAAAAATAAATTTGTGGTCAATTTAGTAGACTTACAAATTACAGGATGTCAATTCAGGAACGGTTTCCTTTAATTGTTTTTACAGCCCAAGAAACGATTACAACCCACTTCTGAAGCATAAACATTCCCTGAAGGCTACTAGGGTTCGTATGATAGTTCCCATGATATGGTGCCATACTGAGTTATTGATTCCACTAGGCCAACATATTTCTAAGAGTATTACACAAAAATAAATCGATCTTTCCAAAAGAACACTACAATAAAAATACAGTTAAAATAATGCTGATAAAGACTCTTGTACTGCCTCACTTCAACTACTGTGACATAGTCATTAATGACATGACTGTGGAGCTTTCAAATAAACTCCAGCGTGCTCAGAACTTTTGCATTAGGTTCATTTTCAATCTCAGACGTGATGATCACGTAACGCCCTACTTCAATCAATTATCTATCTTAAAATTAGAAGACCTTCGAGACTATCACTCACTCATTCTGTTGCACGCTCTTTTAAATACAAATTGTCCTAGTTATCTTTCAAACAACTTTCGATTTATGTCTGAAATAAGTGAACGAAGTACAAGGAGGGGTACATCCTTATTATCTATCCCAATTCATCGAACAACTACCTTCAGCAAATCGTTTACAGTTTCTGCCTGCCGATTGTGGAATGCTTTACCTGTGAACATCAGAACCATCGATAAGCGCGCTCGCTTTGGGGCGGAGGTCAGGGCCTTGATGCTGGGGGCTCAGGGGGTATAGCGGTTGGCGGCTTTGGAGAGCGGTACTTAAGGCAATTGCATGGAAGTTGAATGAATGCGAGTGTGTGTCTTGCGATATTATTGTAAATTTGTATGTAGTTACATTAATTATTGATGATTGTTTTTATTTTAAGATTAATTT
Organism: Homalodisca vitripennis; assembly: GCF_021130785.1. Taxonomy (NCBI): domain Eukaryota; kingdom Metazoa; phylum Arthropoda; class Insecta; order Hemiptera; family Cicadellidae; genus Homalodisca; species Homalodisca vitripennis. The sequence continues at coordinate 135,747,782 of NC_060213.1, forward strand.
AATATGTAATGTAAATAAATAGACTAAGTTTTAGTTATAATTGTATACATATATATGTTAGTTAAATTTTTATGAGTTTAAGTGGTAGAGAGGACTTTATAGTCCTAAATTCGCCTCTAATAAAGTTATTTTTCATTTCATTTGATAACAATGATTAAGTTAAATATTTATTTAACAATAAAAGTACTTGTATACAGACTCACAGAGTATACCGTATCAGCTCGGTGCTGTTAAACAACATATAAAGATTATGCGAGAGAGAGAGGACAGTCAGACAGTATATGGGCCACATACACTGTTCACACATTCCAGTCAGGTTCTGTCTCTCAATATTTAAACCGGTCACTTCTGTGTCACTCTGCCGCCATCACTCTGACCCTCCTCCCCGACCTCTTTGACAGCCTGAACGCTCCTGTCGAGTTTTTACTGTATTAAATCCTATTTCGCACATAATTTCTCAGACGAATTCTTATGTTTACTGGTAATCAATTTTTGGCATACTAGAGAACCCTTTTATTGCTTGGAAAGACGAAGGTCGGTCACAAAATTATATTGTTATTCTCCTTCAAGATAATTTTCCCAGTGGCCCAATCTCTAGGCCAAACTGGCGTCATTTCAGTTGTCAGAATTGCGCGATTTAAGCAATCCTGGCAGGAAAACATTTAGGATCTCCCTTGCTCATTAAGGAAAGAGTGTTGCAACTCTTTTGAAACCTGATGGAAACGCTTCACTTTTTGGAGGGAGAATGAGGGAAAAATTCTGTTTCTAAACGTTGGATGGCGAGGAGCAACACTGGGATGATAAAACGAATCCAGCTCGTATTTAATCAGATCAGTACATAGGGATTTTGTGAGCAGCCATCAGTTAGGTTCGACTTATGAAAGAGCGTTATGAAAGATGACAAAGACAGTTATCTGAATGCACCCATAAATATTGGGGATTTTGAGCTTTTTTTGCTATTCGGCAGATAATTACTGAATATTAAATTTGACCAACATGGATTGCAAAATAGGAGGACGATGGATTAAAAGATGTTTTTTAACTTTAGTAAAATGCGTTCACTTATTAATTGAATGATTTATTTAATGTTATTTTGTTAAATATTCATGCTTACTATTTTCTCGCGTTTCTAATGATACTGATATCAGTTTACACACTAACAAAGCGTTCAGTTGGTCAATATTTATTGTTTAACGTTCCTACATATACTCGAAACGTCTACGTAACCGAAAGTCGCTCTAAAAAGTGACCGAACTACTAAGGTATTTACCGGTGAAGTGGGATGAAAACAATTTCTAAAGGAGGAGTTCACCGTGAAAGGCAAAGTCAGGGATAACGAGTAAAGGATTTGCCCGGACTTGGACAGTATCGGATGATTTGTCAGAGCCGAGCAGCAGACCGGAAGCGATCGATCAGCTGTTTCATTGTTTCCGGTGGCCGGCCGTGCGTCTGCTGCCAGTCACGTGGTTCTCTGTTACAGTAATCTATTTATACCGTAAGAGATGATCCGACCCCTTATCTCCACAGTAAAAGGTGTCTTTGATGGAACAGTGACGTAGTCTAGATTTGTGTTTGGGGGAGGGGGTAAAACCCATCATTTCATAGTTTGGCATCGTTCAGTGATACAAAAAATCAGTAACACTACGTTTCGAGATCTGTAATCTGATCTCTTCTTCAGGCAAATAACTAACCTAATACATAAATAAACAAATCATACCGGAGTGGTGTGACACGCGTAAATCAGGAATAACAACCACCCAATTTGTGGGTATTCACTAACTCTATAACATACACTTAATAAAAAACTAAAAACAACATTAATTAGGTTACAATAGGTCTGCATTCGCTGAAGAACCATCTACGACTGTCGTATGTCCGGAAAAATCCTGTTTGAAGATCCACTATGAAGATTTGTAAAACCTAATTTTATACATCAAAATTTACTATATACTATGTCCACCTCCTTCTCAAAATAAACCACTGTGAAGGAATTATACGCGGCTAATAGTCGAATAAAGGATGAGTGGTTAAAACTCAAGACGGATTGCATTGCCTTAGTAGTCTATACTTATACAGGTGTATTATTAAAAGTATACTATATACAGGGTGTAACAAAAAGGTTGGACTGACTACGTATTTTCAAATTTGGTTTGCAATTCTAAGCTAAAAGTAAAGAATATTTTTTTTCAAATTTCCACTTCATTTTGCCGCTAGCTGCCATTTAGTATTTTTTATGAACACATTATCTCTAAAACTAGTAAAACTAAGAAACCAAATTTGGCACACAGGTTTGAATAGATAAGAGGAAACAAATTAATTTATTTTCTTTAATATTATGGCGTCTGTTGGAGATTTTAAAAGTCCAATAACAAAAAAAACGGAGTAGTTTTATGTGTGTGTGTGTGTGTGTGTGTGTGTGTGTGTGTGTGTGTGTGTGTGTGTGTGTGTGTGTGTGTGTGTGTGTGTGTGTGTGTGTGTGTGTGTGTGTGTGTGTTTTATATCTGTATTATGTACTGCGTTAAAAGTAAATTTTATGTAAATGTACAGATCAAAGAAAAAAAATTTCAAAATTGTATTTGTTCGAATTCGAAATGTAAAGGTACACTAAACACAGAGTAAAAAGTCCTTTGTCTGTGCTAACATCTAACGGCAGTGAAAATAGTAAACCGCGGTGGCGTAACACGGGCAGGCCGGGCTCAGGCTAAGCCCCGGTGACAGATTTTGTAGCGATTTTTGGCGGGAAACTGAGTGCCGGCCGCTGTAGCGGTCACTGTCACCGTCCTGTGGCCGGGCATTAGTGGCGGCGGGGTCTGTGTATCATTGATAGCTACAGGACCTTTTACAATAACTGTTAATTTATGCAAACCTATTATTTTGTGTTTTCAAATAATGTGTTTTGAACAATATTTTCTTAGAATCTTTCTTTCATTCATAAAATAAATTCGGGAGTTTCCGATAACAAAAATTTGGTATGTTGAAATTTATCAACTGCTAACAATAAAGCTTGAAAAGGAACTATGAAAAAAACAGTGAAAACTCAAAAGCGTTCCAGAAATATACAATTTATATTTTTATTTTGTTCCAACTACTGTTTTTACTAAAGCAGTCTCTAATTTCTGCTTGTGATCTTCATCCCTTTCACCCCAAAAAGACTTTGTGCTATAAAATTACGACGGAACACCAGAAAGTATAACAATTTAATTAAGGACATAATAATATATCTAAATATTAACACTTATTAATTATTAGAGTATTAACGCAGTTAATAAAATCAGAAAGCAAATTTTGTAGTGAACGATTTCTATGAACAAATGTTCAAACATTACTTTCTAGAAGTAACTGGAAAAAACAATACTCGCCAGGACACCATTATTATTCTTGATACTGCTTTATAACTTAAACGTCTTTGGGGCTTATGTATTAAGCTGCTTCTAATACTCCAAATCACAAAATGAAAAATGCGATTTTTTAAACCAGAAAAATGTACCCTGATTAAAAAAAAAAAAAACGTGGGTCAGACCAATCGCATCCAGAGAGTTTACGCGAAGTGTCATCTGTCGGGCGCGTTTTCATAAACTTGAGTATATCCTTGTTATCTTAATCGGTACGGCAAACGTGATGATTGCCATGTTTACTCTAGTCCGGCTGTTCCCTTGCTTGCAATCTCGACATCGTTTTACGACTGGGTTAGTTCAAACTTCTGTAGGATTACGTGACAATGGGACTGACCAACATGTTTCTGTTATATTTATTTGAGGTGGAAGTCGAGTTTTTGAACTGTTTGTTAATGTTTTTATATTTGGTTTAGACCTACATAACATATTTCAGAAGGTTAAAAATAAAAATTTGGCCCAATGAGGGTTAGTTTGGATGTCATTTGGGACAGAAAAGTTGATAACTACCCTGGTTAGGTTAGTCTGTATTGCATAAATATTTTCACGTTGGTAACACAAACTAAGATGTCAAAAAACCAGTGGTAAAAGTACGTTGAGACTGTAAATGTGAGAAACGTTCGACAGAAGTAAACATGACAATAGTTACGTTTCCTCATGGATCAATTCTAGTTTATCGAATACGATGAGTGGAAATAGACATTATGTTACTAAACGGCCACAGGGAACTCTAAGAGTCATCAAAGTTTGTCTTGAAAGTCACATTTTCCAGCGTGTGATTATTCGAAATTTTAAATTAAAAGTACTAAGACATCTTTGCTATCTTCATACCATTCATAATTTCTAAATAACGTTCGGTTGTATAGTAAAAGAAATGTTTTAAGGCGCGTTATTTCAAAATTAAGAATGTACAATTATTCGCTTTAAAGTAGAGGACTTCTACATGTTTATTTATGTTATGACTTTATATAGATTATGATTTTTTGAAACCACTTCCGCGCGCGCGTGTGTGCGTGTGTGCGTGTGTGTGTGTGCGCGTGCGTGCGTGCGCGTGTGTGTGTGTGTGTGTATTTGGAAGTCACAGTTTCAACATAAATGTACGTATTAGAGATGTAGCCTCGAGAAGTGTTTTATATGAATATACAATCATAACATTTTGTATTCTTTTTGATAGATTTTATTTTGTACAATGCACATTTCAAATTCAACTATTCATCATCATGTACTTGTAGGTTAAGGTAAATGAAGTAACATTTATTATATAAGTATATAAATGTACGATTGAAAGAGACAAAACGCGGTATTTGATGATGGAGGCAGGTATGCTGGATTTATGGAGATAACTGCCTCCTTTCGACCTGTACGACTTAGTCCACTATCACAGCAGGTCCATCCGTCATATTAACACGTGTGACTGAGCTGTATTAAATCTCGTCCATCTTCCCCCTGTTCATCTTTAGCGAGATCACTGCGTCTTGATCTTTAGACAAACTCCAATCTTTAGATGCATTCTTCAGCATGAAACAATGTTTTTGGATAATGACGTCAAAATGTACATGTCGTAAATGAGAGGTTTATGACGATGATTTAAACCGTAAGTGATGTATCTCCGGAACGTTTCTATGCAGTACGTAGCTCGTGGAGCAAACGATCCGAATTTGTGAATATATTATATTTAAATTATTACATAACATTTATTTGATTTTGAAAATCACAACTTATATGTACTGTACAATAAACAAATATTAAGTACAGTTGTGTTGGCGGTGTCTTAAAAAATACATATATACAAAATTTATATCTCATTTCAGTAATTAATTACTCTTTACTCTATTGAGAATATTAATCTTACGTTAGTTTGTTATATTTTACATTAATATGGTCACTTTTTGTGTGTATCACATATTGCTTCATTATTGGACGAAACTTTTTAGTTTATCTTGAATTCTGTACTTCACAAAAATTGTACTCAGACGTTCTCAATTATTTTTAGAATACTGAGAGTAAATAGGTGTTTATTTTATAAAGTAACACATAAGTAGAATTCGAGTTCAAAGTTCACGAGATCTGATCCAGAAAATATAAACTTTTAAGGTGGTGACATCGATTTTGGGTTGAGTAATTAAAAAAAATATTATCATAATCTTTCCAGGTACCCTTCTTGAATGTAGAGAAAGAAAAATATTTTTTTTTTAATCACTTCAGGAGGAATTATAAACATCTGAAGTAGTCATTGTGGGCTATTTTATAATCAGGCAATTGAATTGTCTTAAATAGCATAATAAAGTGTACGGCCAGAGCAGATTTAAATAATACGTTCTACCAAAATAGCGTTGTTACTTCATTGAAAGGTCCAATAAAAAAAAACCTGTCTGAAACAAGCGGACCATACAGTTCTCACAATGATCCACTGAGTATTTAGGGTAATGAAGGAATGTAGGGGGTGAATGGTGGTGGGGGGAGGGGTAGAGAGGGAGTTGGAGATCCGCCAATGTCGGCCAGTGCTGTCGCTCAATTTGTTGGCCTAATGAATGCTTTATTGCCATTTGTCGATTTGTGATATTCTCCTAAAAGAGTAAAGGACGGGCAAATGTTACAGTGTCAACCTGGTGGCAGCCTGTGTTAGCAACACTGTACACGACCCCGGTTAACAACGTTGGATGAAAGCATTTGCCTCGTGCAAGTCAAAACTCAACTTTGTTATATAATACTTTATTTAATTTTTGTCAAAAACCATGATTATAGGAAGGCCTAATTATGCACATTATTTTAATTCAAAACATACATTAACTGATTATCTTTATATATAAAAATGAATGTCCTTTATAGAATCGTAAACTATTTGACCGATCATTATGAAAATTTGTATGTATATGTATTTGTCCACTTAGAAGGTTTATATGCTATGCCCATTGATATAACTCGCCACCAGGTGGTGCTGCATATGATAAAGTTTTTCAAAGCGCCTGCACATTACAAACTGCAATTACGAGACAGTTACGTATATTAAATAGCCAAACACTATTTGAAGGCGCTAAGTTATGATGTACATATGTCTTTAAGTTAAATTACTGGTTGAACTTAAAACTTGAGTGTTAGAGCCCTTTATAATAAAGTACATTCACGTGTACAATGGCTATAACCACTCACAGATTTTCTTGATCTTGGCAATAATGCAAACTCTACATCGGCGTTGGAAACTTCGCTTGAACCAGAAGTGCACATATACAGGCAAAGCGGGAAAAGTTGTGTGAAACAGCTAATTAATTATATCGATTTTTCAATTTTAGTACAAAAATATAACTATTACACTTTTAATGAGCAAACATTTTATTTACTAAACGACACAAATTTCAAATCCCAATACTTAATCAGAAGAACATGTGATGATTAACCAAGTTAGATTATGTATATACTTTTAAAATATTGAAATTAATCTGAATGTAGGCAAATATTACCAATGTTTTATAGTTTAAAAACTGTCATTTCAACATTGTATTCATTTGATAGTTAATAAATAATATTATTATGTATATCATTATTATGATGATAACGAGTGTTAGATATAATACTTGTTTGTTTATTTCACATTATTCAAGAGCCATATATTTAAATGCCATCATAATACTTAACTTAAGTCATTTAAATTTTCGTTTTTTTGGCGCGATCCATTACCATATTCCTTATCGTAATTAAATGTAATTTAAAATAGGTTTAAATTGATATGTATTTAATATATTAAGTATTTGGTAAATATTATGTATTTATTAATTTATTCCAGCTTCCCAATGCATTATAGTACCAGTTATTTATTACAATTTCACTACGCAGTGATAAAAAATTTACAATAATATCTTATATCCGTTTTACCACGGCAAGACCTGTACATTACCTTACTGTGGTAAACTTTTTCAAGATACAATATCAAAATTTATTATTAAAATAAGTTAACAAGTAGAATAGAATATTAGAAATATAAGAATGTATAATAAGAAACAAGGAATTAGTATTTAAAGACATCAGAAGCCTTGACTCATTTTTGTTAATGATTACAATATTTTTAATATATAACAATCATATAGGCAACTCGTACTTATCCGTAGCTCGTGCAATAGTCCCAGCAGACACATTTATTTTACTTTTCTTATTTTTTTATATATTTTCTTTCTTATTTCATGAGTTTACTATATCCACACCTGAAGAAGAGGATAGATTTCAACCCTCGTAACATCGTGTTATTCATTTTGTAACATATAACGATGCACAACATATTATCCTTTTGAACCTCCCTATTGTCGTCAATACCATGCTTTAAACAAAGAATATACAAACTTATTCTTTTTAACAACGAATAATCATTGAAATAAGGAATGTGTTATAATGGATGTACACTGATTTAACTTCAAGTAATTGCTCACGTTGAACTGGCAAAGAAGTACTTGACAGTAGTTATTGGAACTGAAAGAAGAGGGAGGCCAAGGCAGTCCCTTGGGGAACCCCTGCACTCACAACTACCGCCATATCTTGCTTTACTGTACTGAGGTTCTCGTTTATTCTCAAATGATATCAGACCTCACCGTGGCCCTCCCCCCCAACCGCCCCCTCGGGGGGTGATAATGGAGATCACTACCGGAGGCTGTTTTAAGATTTCTCTGCCCTTTCTCGATTACGCAATTCTTGCATCAAAGGACGAGATAACCCATCTCCTAATTATTGGTTTTACTGGTACACGAAAGGGAATACTTCAGAATTATTTGATAATGCAATTAAGGAAAAAGTATACATGTACTATTAATAACGCAAAATATATTTAGGCAAAAGAAGGAAAAGCTAAGAATACAGTTTAGCAACATTTCTTGAGACTATTGTAAGTAACCGTTGCATCGAATCAGCTGCAAAATTTAATCTCCTGTGATAATAAAATTAATCTTCACAAACTGTTATCTCTACAATCACTAATATCATGGCTTTCCTTCTCAAATCAGACGATTAGAGTCTGTGTATGTAGCGCATCTCCACATCCAGATACTGTTACTCAGTTCTTTGGCAACAATAATAATAATCAGTGAGTCGAAGCGTTAGTCACCCGTAAGTTACAGAGTCATTACCGCGTGTGTGCGGTTTCACGTGACATGGGATAGGGCATTTTACCATACGAAGTTAGCTAAAAGATCAAAATAATCCGTTTTAATTTCTTACATTTTCAATACAAATGCTTTTCAAATAAGACAGAAAATTCCGAAATACACAACGATACAAGCAGTTGAATTGTGTTGTTTTCAAATTTTGGAACACAAAATAGTATTTTGTTTCAATTCAAATAACACGGGTCCTGTAAATACAGTTAGGACTTCTTATCTTCGAGTTTTTGCCCATTCATCGATAGTAGGTTACCCTAAGTGTAGATAAACAGTTGATTAAGAAGAAATAACCTGATTAAGTGCAAACCATATTGAACTGGTCAACAGTACATACGGCGACCAGGTCTACAGTCTTATGCTAAATGCTAAAATTACCCTGCGCTCAATGCTCTTGCGTCTTAACCGTAAGACACTAAAAGACTGAAATAAGATGGCAAGTAATGCTCTGAAATAAAATTCTAAAATACTAACAAAATAATTAAATAAGTACAGTCAGATCATTATGATATTTTTAACGAATGTAGAAGGCATAATAGAAAGATCTTGAAAGGATAACTGGATTTCGGACATGTGCCAACTTTATATGTTTTTTTTCTCTCTCTCTCTCTCTTGGGACAAGAAGCTTATCAATTGCACCTAGTCCTATAAGAACATTAGCGTTGCTCTCGGAGTGACAGGATATTCAGGATGGGTAAGGTTAGGGAGTAGGGGCCGCCTCCTATCGAGATCCATGAGGAAGAATTAGGACACTAATCTCAAAGTCAATGTCCCCGGGAAGAAGAGACCACCTCTGAACCAGTCAAAGTAGGCAGGGGGTGGCACACCCTTGTTGAGGGTAGCAAGAACCTCTGAAAGGAAACAAATTCCACCAACCTCTAACAGTCATCTCCCGCAGTAGACTAGACCTTTCGAATTGCCCTTGTACCCCAGAATCTCAACATTTGCGGTTAGTGGTGTGCCGCTCCTGGACATCCATAAGGTTGCCCAGATTTAAGTGACACATCGGTTTTTGCTGTGCCCAATGGTAGGTTCAACTAGAAGGTATAAACCAGCCAGAAAATACCCCTGCTGGATAAACGTTATATGTTACATAATGCATGACACAACGTTTCGATGATTCGAATCTATCCTCTTCAGATTGGGAGGGGGGTATTAATACATACAAAAATAAACAGTAGAGAAATATAAAAGAAGGGAAAGAAAAGGGTTCAAATCAAAATGCTCCCTACCTGACGAAGAGGATAGATTCAAATCACGAAACGTTGTGTTATACTTTTTGTAACATATAACGAAATCCTGTTATCCTTCCGAACCTTCCATCGTCAATAAAAAGCTTTAAAGAAATAAAGGTCTTGTGCTCATTTAAATATAAAGTAGTCAATAAAGCAAAACAAGGTATAATTTTAATAAATTCGTATGGCTCTCGTAAATTACAAATTTAATAACTAAGCACTGTAAACATAATGGGTTAAGAAACTGATGACGTGTGCTCGCTTTTTACCCGAGTTGCGAATTGTGACAGCGGCCATAACCGTAGTGAAGGAGGCAGTTGTGGCTTAGTTCTGGGGGCGAGTAAACAGAACAATAACAGCGTAGCCCACATTGGTCAACGACAGGAAACTGCAGTTTTACAGAACAGCCGGGACAGATGGGCGCGTCTCTGGCACAATAACCGCTCGCCCAACTTTGTGTCTGTTACGAGCGAGCCGCGGTCTGACTGGAGCAAACTATCGCTACTGTCCAGGAGCCGGGGGTATAACTATGCAATCTGGTTTGTCTTGACATCGATATAGGAATTCCTCTTAAGAAAGAAATCTATTATGGAGGTCGACATGGGAAGGTATCAAAATGGTTAAAACGAGCATTATATAAAAGTACCCGTAAGATACACAAAAATAAATTTTTAAATCCCGTAAGGTTTCAATTTAAAAATTATCTTTATAGTTTACTTTTTTCATAGCCATTGATATGAAAATGAACTTCATCAGAAAAGGTTATTTTGTTCACAAAATTGTCATCATTCTGATTACTGCCCAACGCCCAGTTGAGAGATTCACGCCACCGTCGATGGCCTCCCTGGTTTCTCTTGAAACCGATATAGGAACTCCTCTTAAGAAAAAAGTCGATTTTGGCCGAGGTCAAGATAGACGGGTATCAAAAGGGTTAAAATGATCATTACCCTCGTAAGATACGCAAATAAATAGTGGATGATTTAGTTAGAGGTTATAATTAAAAATTCAGTAATACGTACTGTAGTTTTACTTAATAGTTATATAGCCGTTGAGTTGAAGATGAGCTCCATAAAAAATATGTATTTGTTTACAAAATGTTCATCATTCTGATTACTGGCATCTGTCGATGACTTCTCTTGTTTCCCTTGAAAACTATATATTAACTCCTCCTAAGAAAGTAGTCGATTGTCAGTTTCGGTTGAGGTCAAGATAGGGGGGGGATTGCCTCGCAAGGTACGCAAAAACACTATCGGCGATTCAGTTAGAGGTTGCAATTTAAAAATTAAATAATACGTAAATTGTAGTTTACTTAATATTTAGATAGCCATTGAGATGAAAGAGAACTTCATCAGAAAATAATGTTTACGAAATTGTCACAATTCTGATGATTGTCCAACGCCCAGCTAAGAAATTCACATCTCTGTCAAAGACCTCCTAGATTCAATTCTGTTGGTCAATTGAATCTTGCTGCTCTGTACCATAGGAAAAGCCTACTTGCTGGGGATAAAGAAGAATTGAGGTTGGCGGATTTTCTGAAACACTTAATGTTTGTTGCGGCGATAATTTCCACTGGTGATCGGCCAATCCGAGGGCTTACTGGTTTTCGAACATCTAACACTGAATCCGTTACAATATAAGTTTTTTAATCGCCGCACGTGATGACGGTTATGGTTATCAAAATCATCATTTCGCAGTGCTTGAATCGTGTTAGTAAAATTTCCCCCATTTTCGAAAAAGGTTTTTAGAACAATCGAACAATGCTAAAAAAACAAACAAATTTCACTAAACAAATAAGCCCAATTACAAAACATCAGCTTGCATACGAGTACAGTGCTGCATACATTAAACTGTAACCACTAACTGAATGACTAAGTCAACGTGAAAACTCTTCCCATAGAATCCAAACTCGATCAAATCTCGAAATTATGTTTACTCCTAGTGTACTGCATACACAAAACAACATTTGATTGCTGCAATCACCGATACAGCTCATATGAGGAATACCAGAAACTCATTCTGCCCATCCTTTTTTCTCCTATTACCACTGTTCCCATTTGTTAACACTTGATTTATAGGCAATGTTTTAAAAGTATACTTAAATCTTAACATTATATTGGGGCTAAATAAAGACTATGAGTTTAGGTTGAAAATTGAAATTTTCTCAACACGACAGTAAGAAGTTTAATACCAAAGAATTTCAACCAGTGTTCGAAACACAAACACTAAAATAACATATAGTGATAGTACAATAAAATTTAAACAGATCACACTTTCAGAATATGAAATGAAATAAGTAATCTAAGAAAAACATATTCTTATGGGATCACAATATGGATTAATAATACATTAATACGGATTCGCCAAAATATTTCTCTGAAAACTTTCAGTATTTGGAGAGGAGTGGCGCAAGAAAAACTCGGTCTGGGGCACTAACTCTCAGAATTCCGATACACAGAACCACAACCTATAACCGATCCTTCACCGTTACCGCCAGTAGATTATGGGACTCCTTAATCTGTCTGACCAGATTCCGCCAAACAAATTGAGAGCCGGGAACGGTTTGTGGCGGAGCTGAGACGAAGATACCTGGACCGGATGATCGTGGCGGGCGGCGGGGCTACTCTTTGAATCGTGACTGTGTGAATGGAATAATGTGTTAGTAAGTTTTGGTTAATACGCCTTATTTTGTACAATTAAGATTAATTTTGTTTAAGAGGTTAAATGTAAGAAAGGACCACGCGGTCCTAATTTCGCCTCGATAAAGAAGTGTTTCTATTCTATTCTACCACAATCACTCCATTTCGGTTGAAGAATGTAAAGAGAACCAGGAAAGGTTCAATTATAACATAGTTTTCAAAGTCCTAGCTCCATTTTAGTATAGAAAACATAATACCGGAAACGCGAGGCGACCCCACTTGTGATTGCCATTAAGGAAATACGCCTTTAGTTCTCAAGAGCAATAACCATGTGGGCGAAGTTCATTACTGGGGCCGACGCGAAGGCGAGAAGCGGATTTGTGAGCTTAAGCGCGCAAAGAGCAAAACAGAAACAGGTCCGTAATTATTCCAGGTGTTACTTGGCCACCACACTCATTATCTCGGCCGTTAGTTATGTTGAGCGTATTACTGGAGAAATGTTGCGAGTCTACATTTTATGGAAGGATTTGCATAATTTATCTCCAGTCATGTAAAACCCTCGGTTTCATATAATTATTATTCGACTCGAACCAAATATATCGGGCGACTAACTTCGTGTCGGCCGACGACCTTCTAACTTTACAAATAACTTTAGACATTTCAACAATAATTCTTAAAAACATTGGACACTAAATGATAGAATAAGTTTATTCCAGCCAATACATACACAAAATACATTATTAAACTAATATAAATATATAAAACTTAGTGTACTAGCTAATCTATAAACATCTATCACATCATCATGAGAGTGCCGATGGCCGAGCGGTCTAAGACGTTGGACTTTGAGTCTGAGTTAGAGATAGCGCAGGTTTGAATCCTGTCTGTGATCGTTGCACTTTTTATCAGTACCATCGACCATGTACTGTATCAACTCTCCCCTTTATTCTGTTTGATAAGATCCTCGCACAGGCCAGTGGCCCATGAGGACGGACAGAATAAGGCTTAAAAGGGGATCGCTCTCTCCTTTTATTAAAAAAAAACAATCTTACTGCTATTTTTTAGAAATGTAACTACAGTGTGTTCATTTGAAAACTTCACAAACTCGTATTAAAAGACAACAATACAGGTCCTACAATAGTGTCACAACAGTATTAAGTGAGTAATTTTGTTGTTATTAGCAGTAGTTTGTAGACTAATAATTGTTGTATAAGAAATTACATTATTGGCTGCTGATACCAAACGGCTTGGCCGATTTTATTTTTTTTTACCAAAGTACAGAATTTTTTATGAGCTTAATTTTGAGGTGTCGCAAGGTCTTAGTTGCAATTTCAAAATTTTGGCTTTGGGTACGGAGGGGCATGGAGGTAAGAACCTCCATTTTGAAAATAATGTTTTTGTTCTCCAAATTAGTACTATACACTCCCGTTTTCAGAATTTTGATACCAAGGAAAAGTCTTTTAATACAAGTTTGAAGTATTCAAATGAAGTATATTAAAATAATAATCTATAGAAAAAGCCTACATGGGCAGTCAGCCTGTGCGTACGCTAATTGTTTCCATCTGCTTTAGTCATAAAAGTAATAAAATGCCGGAATGACAGACAAAACATTAATAAACAAGTTTATTAGTAGACTAAGCTTTTTGGTTCACCTTGAAATATAAACAGAAAATGAAAACAGATACAAAAAATGTAGTGGCAACATTGAAAAACATTAACAACAAAAAAGAGAAATATATGACAAGGAAAACGTTACACTCAACAATCAGATAAGAGAGAGATGATATTTTTATTAATAAAAACATCATACCGACATGTCTCACAGTTAAATCTGGTTTCAAAATACTTGCTTTAAATTTCAGCCTACATAAAAATATACATATTAACATTTGTCCTTTGCTCTCGGGAACGTACTGCGATTAAAAACCGTCTACTTCTGACACCAGTAATCATCTTTCGATCTAAGATATTTTCAGGTCTATAGGTGAATTTGTCTTGTCGCGAGAAAAAAAATATACACAACATACATAGGAGAAGCCAATAACTGAAAAATCATATAATTCCGTTATATGGAACATTAAAAAATAATCGTGTCTAAGGTTTTATGTTTATTTATTTATTTATTTATTTATTTCATTCCAACGGCAAAACCAATGTTTACAAATCAAATCTATAACATGCAGATACTTAAATATACTAGTAACAGAATACTAGCATGCAAGCAGTATAAATACAAGCAGTATGCAACAACTTGAAAAGTATACTAAGTATAATAACAGCGATAAATATGTATATATAGTAACAAAAACAAAAACAATTAATAAATACTATCTGTACGTATGCAAGAAATAAAAGACAAACCAATGTTTACAAATCAAACCTATAACAAGCAAACAATAAGTATACCAGCAACCGAATACATGCAGATATAAATACGAGCAAAGTATGTAACAACTTGAAAAATATACTAAGAATAATAACAATCGATAAAAATGCATATATAGTAACAAAAACAATAACAATCAATAAATACTATATGTACGTATGCAAAAAATAATAACAAATGAAGAATAGATACGGTAGGACGTTTCATGTAGAGTCCTGCTGTGCGGCTGTCAATACTCCTCTCCTTATGGTCGAAACCCCGTCGTGGAAGAGATCCAACCCGCCGCAGTGACGGTTGCCAATCCTCATCATCCTTGCAAGTGGACCATGGAAGTCATAGTTTCTTGAATATTGGCGCCTCCCAAACAACTCCCTCGAACGAGTCCCCGATGGTATACGAAAATTCACTCGCGAAAGCAGCGACGGGCAGTCCAGCTCCCCCCTTATCAGCCGAATCAGCAACAAGACATCCGCCACACAGCGCCTGGTCCGAAGATCTGGGAGAAGAAGCTCGGCCTGCAGCTCAGCAACAGGAATGTCTCTAAACAGCAGTCCTCGCCGCAGTCCCACCAGTCTCAGGAATCTCCTTTGGACCGCTTCCAGTTTGTCAACAACTCTGTATGTTACATAAGTCTTGTTACTTTTCGGACTATAATGTGGAGAAGAATCGCTCGTTAAGGCATGTTGTTGTGTTTATCCTCAAGGCACTCAAATACCTTATCACAATTCCATAGAAGTCAACCAGTTTCAAGTACCTTATGTGAAAACATTTATAGCTTTGTTCACAATATGATCAAGTGGTGCAATCTAGAGTATAATTAGATATTAACGTTGCATTTGCTGTCTTTATCACACTACTGATCAAGCACTGTTCTAAAATTTTAACAAATGTATCTGTATGTTTGACGAACTTCAGCTGAATTTGTAAACAGCTAAATGTGGATTGTAAAACATAAATACAACTATTTTTGCAAAAGTGTTCCAAATAAAATTGCAGATATTTCTCTTATTATTAACCTTCCTTGAATTTCAACGAATCTTTTACATAAAGAATTAGCTGAAATGGTCTTATCGTTCTCAAGATTAGCGCTTACACCACATTTCACATTTAGCGATATATATATATATATATATATATATATATATATAAAAGATAAATTATCAAGTTTATTAGATTGAGGTCAATTAGTCTACTACTACAGAAAACATATTTTACTAAAGGTGTCTCTGTATATAGGTCAGTCATATATTTTCGTTATTCTTACTTAGCATTTTGGTAGAGTTTAAACATATTTTAATTAATCACCTTAAAAGTGACTGTCGAAGACACGCTGAACAAGATAAGTTTCACGATAAAAATAATTGCTCGTGTTGTAGAGCATGGAAGCAAGGCGAAGGAAATATGATGGAGAGTCCGGATAAGCAGGAGCAGGATGTGGCAGGATGGGACATGTACGGACCCGCTGATAAATATTTAAACTGGCCAGACACTGCTTGACATGCGACGTTAGTCTAGGCCACCATGTCTTGTATTTTCTTGCTTCCATTCTCGATCGTTATCGTAATTATTGCATAAAAAATACGATTAAAAATATCCTAAGTGTCATAATTGGGAACTAAATTTCTAAATTGTATATATTACAAAATAAATTTAACAACAGTAGCACATTATTTGAACATGTGAAGGGTTACAGTGAGTAAACCACTGTAATGCATTTAATACTGTAAAATTGTAATTTTTAACATTTACTTGATACTACTGTCGAAACATTAATTAAATTAATTGCCTGTTTCCGTCTGGCTATGGAGAAGAATGGATGGCCGATTTATTAGAAGCTATTTTCAACAACAAATTCTACAATGAAGATAGCGTCAAATTATCGAAAAGCTGACAGCCTGAGAGGAAGAAACCATATTGATCACTGTTGGTTATTGCTCGTTTTTAGGTTAAGTTTCGACCAATCGCGATTAAGTTCCGCCCTTTTCGACTTACCCATGCGGATGCGTATTACTGCCAGTTTCTTAGACTGAAAATGACTACAGCCGGCCCCCTTGCATTCGTATGGGTATTGCATGGTAGAAAGTTCGATAAAGCTAGTTCTGTTCCGTGACGCGTAGATAGCACCACCATACTAAATCATTTGTTTTGAGTTGTAATTATTTGTAATTATCTAAAAATAAACTCAGATTCATAAATTAGTTGAAATGTTGAATACTTTTTAATATTATTTGCGGGTAGACAGTTTGCAATAATGACGTTTCAAATGGAAAAAGATGCAACAACTCTTTGTAGAATAACGTAAAATTATGCAAAAAAAAGGAAATATCCTGTACAACCATTAAAAGCTAACTTTAAACTGCAAATTCAAAGGGGAAACAGAACAGGACCTATGTAATAAACAGATAAACACGTGACTGGCAGCAGACGCACGCCCGCCCACCGGAAACAATGAAACAGCTGATCAATCGCTTCCGGTCTGCTGCTCGGCTCTGACAAATCATCCGATACTGTCCAAGTCCGGGAAAATCCTTCATTCCTTCACTCTTTATTCCTGACTTTGCCTTCCATTTTAGATTCAATACCTGCGTTGTGTTCTTTCTTTGACCATCACCCACTTTGATTTCGCTCTTGAAATCTATCAAGACGAATTAATATGAGTATTAAGAAGTAAGGTTCTTCCTCAATTAAACTTTGAATTAAAAAAAAAAAAATGTTATAAGTCATTACTCACCCTTAACAGCGTTAGCTAATTCATTTATCACAGCTAATTTGGTTCAAAGTGTACCTGATTGTTAACTCAGGTGCAAGACATAACTGGTGATTCTCGATTTTCACTTTGAGCCATCCACTGGAACAATCTTGCACACCAGTACAATGAAAAAATATTTTATTTCTTCTTTCAAACATATAAATCAACGTGTAGCCTTCTACCCAACACAAACCTATTGCAAGTTACCAAATTTAGGGAATCTTAAGTTATTTGCATGCATTTGATATTCCAAGTATAGAATGTTAATTATTTCATTTAAAAAGGTGTTAAGAGAAGAGCTAAGGACAAAACAATTGAATCCTAAAACGGCGAGAGATTTGATTGTAGTGGCGAAGGTTCTAGTTTCAAGAGTATGCGATTTGAGTTCAAATTACACAGCGGAGGAGTAAGAACGTCTTGAAATCTTCACTACATTTGTCATAAGAAAAAGTATTTATCTCTCATTAACAATAAACAATATCATTACATAATATTCTATATAACCAACTACGAACAAAGATATTTTTTTATAAAAGAAAATACAACACTGTGTGTGTTTTTAATATCCTCCCCCGTTCACGGTACGGTAGGAGTCTATAGTTGTGGCAAGGGTTAGCTGATGGACGACAGGTTCTACACAAGAGTGATAGAGGCGAGGTAACACAGAAGTGACCGGTTTAAATCAATAGTCAATAGTCAATTTTTTATTGCGAAGACAAAATACATTTGTATAGCAAACGTCAAATAGGTTAAAATTTGGACATACATACCACATCGAGCTCTCATTCAGACATACATTTGATCACTCATTCCACGTTCATCCATCGCCAATAATTCCCACTTCGTTCTAGAGTCAGTCTTGTTATTGTGTGGTCTCCCAGTCATACTCCAGAAACTCTTTTATATTGTAAAATGCATTTGACGCTAAACAGCGTTTTAAACGAGTTTTTAACGCCTTGAGCGTCGAGGCTTTTCTTAATTCATTAGGCAATCTGTTAATAAAATGAACCCCTGCCTGTGAAGGCAAGCGTTCATATATTCTCAAATATTGAGAGGCAAGACCTGACTTGTGTCTCTTAACACCTCACCTTATACTGTTATTGTCCTGTTTGTGTACAGTCCAGTAGGAGTCTATAGTTGTACAAGCGTTAGCTGATGGAAGACAGGTTCTACACAAGAGTGATGGAGGCGAGGTGACACAGAAGTGACCGGTTTAAATATTGAGAGGCAAGACCTGACTTGTGTCTCTAAACACCTCACCTTATACTGTTATTGTCCTGTTTGTGTACAGTCCAGTAGGAGGTCTATAGTTGTACAAGCGTTAGCTGATGGAAGACAGGTTCTACACAAGAGTGATAGAGGCGAGGTAACACAGAAGTGACCGGTTTAAATATTGAGAGGCAAGACCTGACTTGTGTCTCTAAACACCTCACCTTATGCTGTTATTGTCCTGTTTGTGTACAGTCCAGTAGGAGTCTATAGTTGTACAAGCGTTAGCTGATGGAAGACAGGTTCTACACAAGAGTGATAGAGGCGAGGTAACACAGAAGTGACCGGTTTAAATATTGAGAGGCAAGACCTGACTTTGTGTCTCTAAAAACACCTCACCTTATACTGTTATTGTCCTGTTTGTGTACAGTCCAGTAGGAGTCTATAGTTGTACTAGGGTTAGCTGATGGAAGGCAGGTTCTACACAAGAGTGATGGAGGCGAGGTGACACAGAAGTGACCGGTTTAAATATTGAGAGGCAAGACCTGACTTGTGTCTCTAAACAAACTCACCTTATACTGTTATTGTCCTGTTTGTGTACAGTCCAGTAGGAGTCTATAGTTGTTACTAGGGTTAGCTGATGGAAGACAGGTTCTACACAAGAGTGATGGAGGCGAGGTGACACAGAAGGTGACCGGTTTAAATATTGATAGGCAAGACCTGACTTGTGTCTCTAAACACCTCACCTTATACTGTTATTGTCCTGTTTGTGTACAGTCCAGTAGGAGTCTATAGTTGTACAAAGCGTTAGTGATGGAAGACAGGTTCTACACAAGAGTGATAGAGGCGAGGTAAACACAGAAGTGACCGGTTTAAATATTGAGAGGCAAGACCTGACTTGTGTCTCTAAACACTCCACCTTATGCTGTTATTGTCCTGTTTGTGTACAGGTCCAGTAGGAGTCTATAGTTGTACAAGCGTTAGCTGATGGAAGGCAGGTTCTACACTAGAGTGATGGAGGCGGGGGTGACACAGAAGTGACCGGTTTAAATATTGAGAGGCAAGACCTGACTTGTGTCTCTCTAAACACCCCCACCTTATGCTGTTATTGTCCTGTTTGTGTACAGTCCAGTAGGAGTCTATAGTTGTACTAGGGTTAGCTGATGGAAGACAGGTTCTACACAAGAGTGATAGAGGCGAGGTAACACAGAAGTGACCGGTTTAAATATTGAGAGGCAAGACCTGACTTGTGTCTCTAAACACCTCACCTTATGCTGTTATTGTCCTGTTTGTGTACAGTCCAGTAGGAGTCTATAGTTGTACTAGGGTTTAGCTGATGGAAAGACAGGTTTCTACACAAGAGTGATAGAGGCGAGGTAACACAGAAGTGGACCGGTTTAAATATTGAGAGGCAAGACCTGACTTGTGTCTCTAAACACCTCACCTTATGCTGTTATTGTCCTGTTTGTGTACAGTCCAGTAGGAGTCTATAGTTGTACAAGCGTTAGCTGATGGAAGACAGGTTCTACACAAGAGTGATAGAGGCGAGGTAACACAGAAGTGACGGTTTAAATATTGAGAGGCAAGACCTGACTTGTGTCTCTAAACACCTCACCTTATACTGTTATTGTCCTGTTTGTGTACAGTCCAGTAGGAGTCTATAGTTGTACTAGGGTTAGCTGATGGAAGACAGGTTCTACACAAGAGTGATGGAGGCGAGGTGACACAGAAGTGACCGGTTTAAATATTGATAGGCAAGACCTGACTTGTGTCTCTAAAACAACTCACCTTATAATGTTATTGTCCTGTTTGTGTACAGTCCCAGTAGGAGTCTATAGTTGTACAAGCGTTATATGATGGAAGACAGGTTCTACACAAGAGTGATGGAGGCGAGGTGACACAGAAGTGAACGGTTTAAAATATTGAGAGGCAAGACCTGACTTGTGTCTCTAAACACCTCACCCTTATACTGTTATTGTCCTGTTTGTGTTACAGTCCAGTAGGAGTCTATAGTTGTACAAGCGTTAGACTGATGGAAGACAGGTTCTACACAAGAGTGATGGAGGCGAGGTGACACAGAAGTGAACCGGTTTTAAATATTGAGAGGCAAGACCTGACTTGTGTCTCTAAACAACTCACCTTATACTGTTATTGTCCTGTTTGTGTACAGTCCAGTCAGGAGTCTATAGTTGTACTAGCGTTAGCTGATGGAAGACAGGTTCTACACAAGAGTGATAGAGGCGAGGTGACACAGAAGTGACCGGTTTAAATATTGAGAGGCAAGACCTGACTTGTGTCTCTAAAACACCTCACCTTATACTGTTATTGTCCTGTTTGTGTACAGTCCAGTAGGAGTCTATAGTTGTACAAGCGTTAGCTGATGGAAGACAGGTTCTACACAAGAGTGATAGAGGCGAGGTAACACAGAAGTGACCGGTTTAAATATTGAGAGGCAAGACCTGACTTGTGTCTCTAAACACCTCACCTTATACTGTTATTGTCCTGTTTGTGTACAGTCCAGTAGGAGTCTATAGTTGTACTAGGGTTAGCTGATGGAAGGCAGGTTCTACACAAGAGTGATGGAGGCGAGGTGACACAGAAGTGACCGGTTTAAATATTGAGAGGCAAGACCTGACTTGCGTCTCTAAACACCTCACCTTAATACTGTTCTATTCCTGTTTATGGACAGTCCTTACAGTGTTCGCTGAGTAATGAAATATAATGAGTAAAATTCAGATAAATGTTCATAAAGTTTACAATTTACAAATAAATCTGTTAGATGTTACACAAGTGTGGTCTGTAATATCTGCCTCAAAGTTAAGTTAAAATACAATTCAGAAGCAGAAATTTCACTGATGTTAGTAACTAGTAACTAGCAGCAAGTACAAGAATTTGTTAGTGAAGCATTATATCTTGTTAATGATAGTCTCTAGGTTTGCCCGTCCCGTCGTATGGCGCTGGATAAAATGTTTCAGTAAAGATTCTGTATTCCATATTAGTGTCCTTTATATGCTTATGAAGGAAAAAATTCAAATAGTCCATTACCAATCACTGAGAAATGGACATGGTTAACAATATTATCAAGAGTTTCCAGTTGAAACCGTCTCAAAATATTGTTATCACAGTTAACATCATGAAATATCTCGTCCTCTCTGTGCAGAGCCATATTCAGAGTCAAGAAATTTTAGACCAAAACTGGCAGAGCGAGTAATTCACTTCTGTCAGTGAGCGGAGCTTCGTCGTGATAGGCTGAAACTTAACCAATCAATGATAAGTCTGACCAATCAGCAATCGATGTAGTCTGTGTGTCTCACGGGCTGCCAAGTTTTCGATAACCTAACGCTATATTTCTGAATCTATTTCTGAGTTCACTTATCCCACAATGATATTACGAGTGCAATTTTATTTTATCGAAGTCTAGTAACTTTTTTACATGCGTTGCATTGTTACCTCGTCCTTTTGATGGACCTTTCGTCACGATGTTATTGCTAAGTACAGATATCTCGTTACGTGTGTACAAATTACAAGTGAAGCAACAAGACTTTTACCTTAAAATGCCCTATTTTAGAAAACATCTTGGGTTTTGTTGGCTATAAAACTAATAACTGAGCCGATGTCACATTCTAGAGGATACATCTCTTTGACATGCCTAAAAGCTGCTTTACATTATTGATACTTTTGCTTCATATGCATAACAACTCTTTACTTGAGTATGAATAACAGCAGTTAACTATTTAGTTAAAAAGAATGATTTATTTATTCACGGTAAACCCAGTACATACAAAGACTAAAAAAATTGATAAAAAAACCTGCTACATTAGAATAAATATCGACCAAATAAAACAATTTTACTATACATTATTTGCCCAAACTAATATTTTAAGTGACATATGTTGGTAGCCATAGCTATACTCGTTTCAGAATTTAAATACTGTTATTTTATATCGTCATAATAAGGCCTTCTCGCTTAAACCCTAGAAAGTATATTTCAATTGTATTTTTAAGGGATGAACGATTTCATCGCACGTCATTACATAGACATTTAATACCATTATAAGCTATCTCTCGGGTGAGTTTGTAATTAAAAAAACAATTCTCGTAGCTAATGAGAAACTGATGCTCATAAACCAAACCAAATCAAAATTCAGGTTTATGTCCATTAAACAGCATATTTTTAGAATATTAAAGTGACATAAGTCATGCACACACAAGAAAAGGGTTGGTTTCGGCAATTTATTACGTTCAGTTATTTGAGAACTAAAGAAAGAGAATAGTATTCAGAACTGCACCTTGAGGAACACCGTATGCAACTCTTGCAACACCGGATGTTTGCACATTACAGACATTTTGCGATCACGAACGTGGTCATATTTTAAAAGAAAAACAAATAACCCAATATTCCCTTTATTGTGCTGCAAAAGTTAGGCTTTGTTAATAATTTCAAATAATCAATATTCCTCTATCAAGAGTATTGAAATTATTTTGTTTGTATCGATGTTATTAAATTTGGCACACAAGTATCACAAATTTACGACAGAAATAACTACCTCTATATAGATAAGACGTGTAAATTAAAATAAATATATATTACACTCGAGAAAAATCTTGATCGTTTCAACTGCTACAGTACGTTTCAATGTTTTACACGCTATAAAAAGTCAGGGCACGAATTCAAGAGTAGCGGAGTGCGATACAAAGTGTTCAAGTGGCGCGCGAACAGTCAAAGACATCAAAAGTGGAACGTCTTTTCTATCAGTCGTATCGTATTATGAGACACGTTTAGAGGTTCTTGAGCGTTACTTTCTTGTACCTGTGTATTAAATGTTTCCACCTCCTCAGTGTGTTTTTATATTAAATAATTGTAGATCATTATTACACGACTTATATCGATATTTGTGATTCGATTCTGCATGTCACCCCGTGTCACTTCATCCTTACGCCATTAGAATGTCCTCGATTTGGCACAAGGGAATTTGAAAAGTGCTTTTATATTAATTGGCATTTTGGTTGAAAACGAATAATGGTCATAGCGGTTTTTGAACACGTAATATGGCAGTGCCCAGCTGTCTAAAATATAGAATGTCTAATAATAGCAATTAGGAGATAAAATATGGAGTGTGAAGGAAAGAGGATTTTTCCGGATATTTTTCATCGTTCAGTGAAACAAAAAATCAGTATCACTACGTTTCGAGATCTGCAATCTGATCTCTTCTTCAGGTATATAACTAAATATAACTAACCTAATACATACCTACGACGGTTGTGAGTGGTTAGTAGACGAATACAGACGTACAGTGACCTGTATTCTGTAGTTCAGTTTTAATGATTAGTGTTGTGTATAGTTTTTATTAAGTGCATGTTTTAGAGTTAGTGAAGTTGACACACAACATGGCGGTTGTGACTCCTGACATAGGCGTGCTACAACGCTTTGGTCTGATTTGTTTATTTTAGCCCGTGCTACAACGCTTTGGTCTGATTTGTTTATTTTAGCCTAGTTTGTAGTTATGTATTAGGTTAGTTATATACCTGAAGAAGAGATCAGATTGCAGATCTCGAAACGTAGTGTTACTGATTTTTTTGTTTCACTGAACGATGGCAAATGTCCGGAAAAATCCTGTTTCCTTTACAATCCTTTCATCGTCAAAAATAAACTTCAAACAAAGAAAATATGGAATATTATCTTTGAGCCCTAAGTGATGAGCTAGTGAACGTCAATATCCACATATATAGAAAAGCAAATTGTGGGTCAATAAATTTAACAGTGAAATGGGTTGCACCTTGATAAACCTTATTAAAACCCAGCAGAGTACTACAAACGCGTCGTGAAAACGGAAAAATCAATGTATGGAACAAAAAATACTACTGTGACAGGAGTAAATTACAATATATAATTTTTAACATATTTTCTTGATCGTGGCAAGAAGGAAAACTCAACATTGGCTTCGTAAATATAATTCACTCCAACCAGAAGTGCTCATACAGGTGCAAAACCTACGAAATGGCGTGTAACTGCTTATTCAAATCAAAATATTCCAAAACCCCAAAAAATCGATTTAATTTAATTTAATTAAAAAAAGACACTCAGTAGTTTGTTTATGATTAAGACACTAAAACAACCCGAACATTAAAAGGATTGGAACAACATTTTTTATTTTATTTTATTTTACATTTCAACGGACATCTCCATTTTTACAGTTTTTGAACAATAATTAAGCAATGATTACATTGTTATTATTATATTATATTATTATTATATGATTACATTTATTACATATAATGCATGTAAGCCAATACGCATTGCAAACGAACACAATATGGTTTTTCTCGAAAATATAGGCACATTTCTGCTACCAAAATTCCATAGTCAGGCGCACTATTTTAACTAGAGGTCGAAATTGGAAGGCACCGAATAGAAAAAAGATCAAATGATAAATTTTTTGCACGTCATATTTTCCTAGCTTAACAAACTCTTAAAACAGATCGTATGAAACACAAATAGCAGTTAAATCATCGTCAGAGAAAGATAAAGATGACCAGACAAAATGGATGTACGTTGCCACTTCCCGCAAAATAGTCCGTCTGTAAGTGGTTATCTCACGCTGGTTTACTTATTGTTTTTTTATGTGTACGATGCTTCATCAAGTGTCTCAATCTTAAAAAAATATCTAAGAAAATTAATGACTTGTTTTTTTATATTTTTTATAAACATGTCGAATTCCACCTAAAACTACAAAGTCGATTTCTATCTTAAAGGAAATTCTTCTACCGATTACAAAACTTTGTATCCTTATACAATGAAAATTGGCGCCCGGCTCATGGAATAAAGGCCTATAACTCAAATTAATACTATCAATGTTGTTTGACCCAATCAAATATGGCTACAAATAACTATAACCAATTAAGTTTCTCAGTTTTTCAAAGTTTAAAAAACGAGCTGTAATGAACAGTGTTCCGTATTTTATGTTTTATTGTGTTTAAAAGTTTACTGCCAGTTTACGAAAGAAATAAGAATTTCATTTTTTGTTATAAATCTATCGAGATAAATAGAACGTTTAAAATTGAAAAAAAATGCCAAATAAGGCATAACACCAATTAACCCTTTTTGTTTATTTTAACGTAACTTACTAACTATAGGGTTAGTATATAAAAAGTATTCGTAGTTTTTCTTCGAGAATAATATAAAAATTTAAAGAACATTGATTCGTTGAATACTAATAGAAAAAAATAAAGACCGTGCTTCCGTAAAAATATGTATAAAAATGGTCTTAAATTGAGTTAATTTCATTCACAGATTTTAATTTGTACCTGACAAAAATCTTAAACTTTGCACTAATCAGAAATGAATTAAGGGGAGGCGGAATCCCATTTACCTGTAATGCTAACATAAGGTACATTTTTTCAAAAACTACTAGGCCTATTGCTTTGATATTTTTGCCAGTTGTTTATATGCCTTTCATACATAGCCTGAGTTTTTTTAGGAAGTTCTATAAAAAAAAAGTTATGATTTTTTTCCCGTAACACACCTAAAATTTTTGGATTTTTTTGCAAGATTTTTATTTTTTTGTAACCAGGGTATGTATAACTATTACCTAGATATTGTGTAAAAATTTGAACTCTCTATCTAAAGTATTTCCAGAGAAAATGTACCTTTTGTCCAAAAAATAAAGATTTTCGGGAAAACGGCATATTAGTAAAAATATTAAATTTTTTGCCTACCTAATACATTCCACGATCATATGATGGGGTTTCTTCTAAAATTTTCTTCAAGTTTTCTTTTCCTCAGCTTCTCCTGTCTTCTAGCATTCCTCAAAAAATCAGAAATAGCCACTTCAGCCCTACGGATGCGCTCATTGTCCAAAAATTTCCATTACCGAAATCATCCGCCGACCTGGTTCAATTCCCAAAGACTTCAAAACTTTGCATTTTGTGATGTTACCATCATTGTAACTGGCAATAGCTTCAAATACACCAAGTTCTAATGTTTTCAATGACACAAAGTTGTTTTTGGGTATTCTAGTCCATATAACACTGTTGACACTCTCATTCACATTTTGTGTCTTGCCGTGAATACATTTTTTCAATAAAATCGCGACTAACCAATGCCTTAAAAGTAGGTTGTATTGCCTTCATTATGGTCTCTGGCAAATTGTTTTGGTACTTATACACTTTTCCCTCAGCTTTGGCCTTATTGTATTTACACCATGATGTATTACCTTCTGGGCACAACCGATGTTCCGGCTTTTCGTCGGAGGGACCCTATGTGACAAAACATTGCCCCATACTGTTGGCGAGAGAGAAAAGAAGAGAGACCTGGCCCGTGCCGGCGCACAGCTGTGTACTAGTGTGTTGCCGCCCGGTAATTTAAGGCGCTTCGCCCCACAGCCAACCCTGCGAATTGTTTATCCTAGCAATGGAACAGTAAAAACAATAATGGAATTACGAAACAGGGCGCGACAACATACTAGTAGTAACGCCCTGCAAATTTCAGATAGGCCAGAATCCAGGTCTCTTCTTTTCTCTCGCCATCAGTATAGCTTGTCGCATGCCATCCACAGTTTTGTTCTCTTTTATGGCCTTCCATAATAAGACTGAATTTGGTCTATTTTTTTGTCTGTGAGGCGATTCTTGCCTCCCAATGTCTTTCCATCATCAAGTTTCTGATTTTTCATATCATTTTTCAATCTCCGTAATCTTGAACCCATTCTCTTACACACGTGATTCACGCATTCTAATTTTTTAATTTTTGTGTTTCCATAGGGATTTAATTGAATAACACTATCAAAGCTGTTGCTGTCCCCATCACCAAGGTAACTGGTGTATCTTACCTTATATTTTTCCTCAGATCTTAGAAAATCCGCCTTATACCAGCGCCTTCCATGCTGCCGCTCGAGCCTTTATGATTAGCAGTACAGGAATCGTCGTGTTTATCTTTGTCCAAGCAAACACAGTACTTGGATAATACTTCCACATCCAATACTTTGCCACTATCTATACTTGTGCAAGTTACTACACATTTAGGGACTGGTGACCTCGACGCTGCCACGTACCATCAAAACCGGCAGATATGTCTCGGGGCTCTAATATAACGCCAGGTGTGTTCCTCATTTCTTCTTCAATGATTATTTTATTTTCTTCCCACTGCACCTTCTACAGCATTCTTTATGGAGTCAAATGCTACCTTCTGTAGGAGCAAACTTTGTAGGAGGTTGCGGTAAGTTTAGAATTCCACAGAGAGTTTGTCCCGCTAGTAACCCTTTACCGATACATCGTAGCCCATACACTAGCCTCATGTTCAAATCAAAAAATGTTTTGTTTACATCAGGAACTTTAATTTCCTTTGTATTGGTAAAAATTTACAGAAAAGTCACAGTGGGAACAATACAATACCAATTTAGAGGCCAGACCAACCATGGTTTTCAGAAACTAATTTGTAGGCCATTCTGTTTACAGTTTTTACAAAGTGTGTTTTGCAAACAATTGTTCTGATAAAAATACTAAGATCAATGATTTTCATTTTTATAACTAGGTTCACTATCAAACTTGGCATTACCCTGAGAAGTCAATCTTTTTCTTCGAAACTAGATTCCTTTTTTTGCTTGGCATTACCAGGCACAGGCAATAATGTTGGATTTGAGCTTTCAACAGGCACTACTTTCTTTTTACCACGACCACCAACACCCTTTCCTACTTTTAGTTACCTTATAAGTAGGCACTTGGCATGATAAATAAAACCAATAAACACAACTCACTTCAAAACTAAAAGATTCCACTTGAAATAAACGAGAGAATCACAGCAGAAAGGATTATATTATTGATCAGGACTGTTTATTGTTTTCACAGCTGACAGACAGCACATTATGCAGTCGTGCCAACATAGAAAACAATAATGAAGAAGTATTAGAAGCAGGGGGAAAGCAAAGTAGTATATACAAAAATGTCACTGCGCGTGAGAAATGAAAAGAGGCCTCTGTATTCATTTGTTTCGATTTTTTTAATAAATTGTCTAATAGTAATACCTATGTGTTATATATCACTATGTTCGTAAAAAAAATATCTTTCAACTAATAAAATAAAAAAAAAATGTCAAAAAGTTCAATTTTGACCTTACCGCCTCCCTTAACTCAGAAAGAACAGATTTGAACGAAATAAGAAGCATGTTAAAGATTATAAAGATTAGTTTATAGGAGTTTCACAGTTAAGGAAGTGTAAAAGTAGCAAATAGAATATGTTGCATACATTATGCTATTTTTATGTGATGGGTTTTAAATTAAATTATAGTTTAGTTTAAAAACTTTTAATGAGCTTAATTTGATATAGTGTGTACTGCTTAGTAAGCAACCTGTCACGTAGTATCATAATGTTTATTTAGTACGTATTTTAAAGCACTTCTTTGCATTGATGCAATAAGATATTATAGTAAATTTTATGAATAATTAACTAATTAAATAAATAATTTATTTATTTATTTGTGCATATTTGACAAAATCAAGAATTGGTTCATTAATAAATCATCTGACGGTGTACTCGAAATAAAAAAAGTCAGATTGGCCTGGGAGTTTTTTCCTGTTCCTGAAATTTTAAGGTTGAAACTTTGACGGACTTGTTAACCTTCAACGATTGGGTAATTTGAACTAGTTAGGAACTCGGCTATCGGTCCTGAAACCACAGGTGTTCGGGAGAGTTCGTGACCGCTCGGGAAAGTTCGTGACATCACGACAAGTGTCGGCCAAGTTCGTGATTTTGTGGGTCGTCCCACGGTACCACGGGACGATGCCCAACTTTCCTCCGACACAGCGCTCAGAGGACAAGGTCAGTCGCAGCGATGTTTTGGCGGGAAATGCCGGAGTTGAGGTGAAACTCTGTTCCAAGATTTAAAGGATGTTTGGGATCTCATTGGTAATTGTTCATTCGGTGAAGACGAGCCAAGCTTTTGATTAACCACGAGCCATAGGTGGTATTGTTTACTCTTTACGGTCTTTATTTACTTAAAACCTGATAATTAATACACGAATTGAGTTACGATGAATCAAATTTGCATGGATTTTTTGTTTTAGAAGAAGTAAACTTTCACAAAAATATTTCTCATTAACATGTATAGTTTTAATACTTATAACGAATAAGACTATTTGTAGAGCGTGGCATTTTCTCAAAATTCCAAGAACCCAATAGGGCAAGAAAGTATCTAAGAATTAATATTGTTATTATGTAGCTAACCAAGATGTTTGTCAGTACAACATTTTTCTTCCGACAACAAATGAACACGCCACAAATTACATAGATAACAAAATGTCAAAAGAAATGCGAAATAGTCATAACAGACAAACCGTTTGGAATTAGTTAGCTAAGATTGATTGAAAAATAACTGAGAAACTTAATCTGCATAGTTTGCACAAACAAATGTCCTATCATAATTTATCTAAAAGGCCGTTAGAGTAAAAAACGTCCTCTGAGATGGTTATCACCACCTTGACACACACCTAAACATATTTATAGTCTATTGAAGACACCTAAACATATTTATAGTCTATTGAGTTCGAAAACAGTTTTCAAAAAAAAAAACAACTGTGCAAACTTACAAAGTAATTAAGAGCATAGCAATTAAGAGGAATTTTCAGGTAAAAGACACGGGGACGAACAAACAATCGCGCAAACTTACTCGTATATGGTAGCTAAGAGGTATTGTGAATTTTCACGTAGAAGACACGAGGAAAATCAAACAAAGTAAGTAAATATTGTACAGGAACAACCCAAAATCGTAGGTATTTATTCTTTGCCTTTACTGAAAGATATAATCTATGAAACGTCATCATAGAGTCCTCAGACTTCCTGAAATTTTACAGAATCTTCAGGAGCGGTTAGTTACTCTATACTGAATATCAAATAAATATTTTTAAACCCCCCCCCCCACCCCCCCCCCCCCCCACCCCCCCCCCCCCCCACCCCCCCCCCCCCCCACCCCCCCCCCCCCCCACCCCCCCCCCCCCCCACCCCCCCCAGATCGCTGTTTAGTGTAAACGAAGGCAGCAGACAAAGCGGGCACTAAACAATAAAGTAAGCTCGGAATCAAGCCGGCAGTCAGGTTCACAATAAAGAGGGATGGAGAGCTTCATCAACAACCTGCAATATTGTTTTGTCAAACAACAAGTTGGTATCTTTAGTAGGAGGACAATTAGTAGGAGGACCAATGTCTACATTTTTTGTATTATATCTCCCCCGCCCCCCCCACCCCCCCACGCCACACTATCATCCTAGGGCAGACGTTTCTGACATTTCTCGATCCGAGTGGTAAATCTCTGTCACAAACATTGGGACTCTCCTCGCGTGTTAAAATGTTTTCTATCGAGTGGAAGATCAGTGTAGTGTTATATTACATAGGCAAAATAAAAACGTATGCAAATTATAGTGCCCTGAAAGCAATTTCAATTATCACTATATTCGTGTTGGGAAAGGGTGAAAAAGCTATACATGTGCCATATAAAATTAAGGTTCATTTTCCAAAAACAGCAATAGTAAACTGTGAAGTGCTGAATAAAACCACCATGCGCTATTATTAGTAGCGTGGTAAACAATTTTGCCCAAACACACAAAACCTATACTTTATTAATAATATTTTAATTGTTGGTCAATTGTTATTCTTTACTTACGTGTTGTTCGTTACCAAAAAAGTAGAGTGAGTAAGTCTTAACTCTCTCTCACGCACAGTATCTGTGTTTGGGTATTGATATTGAGTGGCTGTTTCGTTGTTAGTGTGTGTGTGTGAATGTATGTTTCAAATACATACATCGTAATTTATTAAATTTGTCATCTCTCTCGCCCCCCGCCTCCGCTTTTCTCCTTTGTGTGTGTGTGACCAGAGAAACCTTGGTGTGGTGTTAAAGTGTATTTGATTAAATAAATCTATGAGAATTGTCGCGGAAGAACTATTGTACAAGGTATTATTCAAAGCAAAGCCTTTCAAAATGTACCTCACAACAAAATAATTTGATGTATATACACACATATATCACCAAATAACACCAATTAATTTTGTCGTGGGTACATTTGAAGTTGCTTTGAAATAATCCTTGCAACAATAGTTCTTCCGCGATAAACATAGATTTATTAATCAAGTACACTTTAACTCTACAAGGTCCATGAGAAACATATTGAATTAATGTAATTTAATGTATGTTATTAACAAATAATTCTAACAAAAACAAAATAATACCCAAACATACCTGTAGTTTTAAGACATTTAGGTTATGTACGCTGTCCACCGGTTCCAGTGATATTATTAATAGGAGGACGCTTTAAAAATTACTGTTAATAGATCCCCAGAATTGGATGCTGGAAATCTGCTACTTAACCTTAATAGTAGATCTGTATACCATGTTAAATATTATATAGTGTAATTTAAAAGTTTTGTAATTAAATAGTTTTAAAAAGTTTGAAGGCAGTTGGTGTCAGGCCGGCACATGTAACAGGGTAACAGTCTGTTCTAATAACCGCAGATAGCCCACACTATCTCTGGTGTTGGCGCTGCTGTCTCATCCTCAACTGTTCTGGGGGGGGGGGGGGAAGATCAGAATCATCACATTTGTTTTTGCTAATTTCAACTTATTGTACAGCTGATATTTAATTAATTGAACCGAGGTTGTTCTAGAGAGCAAGTGTATATTTTTATAGCTCGGTAGCCTT
Organism: Homalodisca vitripennis; assembly: GCF_021130785.1. Classification (NCBI taxonomy): domain Eukaryota; kingdom Metazoa; phylum Arthropoda; class Insecta; order Hemiptera; family Cicadellidae; genus Homalodisca; species Homalodisca vitripennis. Next base: position 135,780,204 of record NC_060213.1, read on the forward strand.
TAAAATATTAAAATGATGACGAGGATGACCTTTGAATTCAAAGTAGTAAAATTTAAAATGGCTGAATACAATTTGAAGTTTTTCTATGAAATTTGTTTTTGTATCTAATTTTCTGTTTTTTCTCTCTTATAACTATTAAACTTAGAAAATTTAACCTAGTCTTGTAAGGACATTTGCGCTGCTATCTTTTGAGTGATAATTTGGATTGGTAAGGGTGGGAGTAGGGCCTGCTTTCTTTCGAGATTCATGAGGAAAATGTAGAGGCCCAAGTAATTTCGTCATGTCCCTTAGAAATAACGGATAAGCGAGCTCTGTACCAGCCCTCTCCAGTATCGAAGCAGACAGGGGGTGTCGCACCAATCCTTATGTCTAGGCTGGCAAGAACATTTGACTATTAGGAAACAAACCTTACCAACTCCAGAAGTCATCTCCCGCAGTAGACTAGACCTATCATATTACCCTTGCGCCCCGGGGGTGGCAAACACTTATATCTAGACTGGCAAGAACCTTTGACACATAAGGAACAAACCCCACCAAACTCCAACATTCATCTCCCGCAGGGTGGGGGTACAATAGCGCTATCAAACTACCCTATGCACCTATCTGCAGCACCCCCAATCTCGAATATTTTTGTCGGTTAGAGATGTGCTCTCTGCCTGTGGACATCCATAGAGGTTTCCAGATTTAAGCGACACGCATCGGATTTTCCTGTCCCTATTGTGGGTTCAAATGGAAGATATAAACCAGCCAGTATTTGAACCCTCCTGGGGAAATTACTGTTTTAAGTTAACCCTCAAAGTGATATAGCTAATCATATACAATACTTTCATGATAGACTTTTACATCATTTAGTAAGAAGTGAGATGATTTACAGTATGCCTTATCTCAAAAACAGAGTTTGTTTTAACCCAGTGGGTTTTTGAGGCGGTTTACATTGAAAGTTTTTTTTTTTTTTTTTTTTTTTGCCTAGCAGAGTTTAATATTGAAGACCAACAGTTAATTAATTAATGTCTTGAATGGAGTACGGATTGTCGGTGGGGGAAAAAGTTTCAACACCAACGGAGTCCATGGACTAAAGTAATTTCGAAGTTTACTTGCTGAAACACCGGGAAAGGTGAGGTATAGGGGTCATTTAGTCCGGCTTGGCGGGCCTGACAAGTGGAAGTGATAATAATCGGACCCTCTGACGAAACGGTTTGTTCTGTACTTCTCCGGCAAAGTTTCGTCATATTATAGTTGCCACTTAACCGTATTGTAAGTCTTTCTCCTATTCCCTAAAAGATTAATCCTTTATAAGTACGCTGCTAATAGTCTTAAACCCATAAAGTTTTTTAAAGTGTATATGATTTATAATTCGATTGATCCATTTTAAAGTCTTTTTTATTCAAACGGGGACATTTATTTGATGTTTATTAGTCCTAGTTTATGGTATTAAAAATCTTTTTTATCGATCATGAATTTTGTTGGGTTAAGCTTAAATTATTTTTATTGGCAACTATTTTCTTTTGGTTTTGTTTTCGGTCTAAGAGAAAATATTGCTTCCAATGTTAAAATTCATTTGCCACTATTAAACGGTTTGTTGTTTGTGCGCTGTCTAGTGGCGAAACCAAAGGATAACAACGATTATTAAGTATATTACATAAAACTACTTAAACACGTGGTTATATTGAGTAAACCTTTGATAATCTATAATATATAAATGAATTTTATTGTCTGTTTTGTCCTTTATATAGAATCGTTAAACTAATTCGAACCGTATTCTTTATGAAAAATTTGTGCTGTATATGTAATTTTTTTTAACGAAAGAAGGTCTTATTTGGCTATGCCCAATTGATGTAACTCGCCACCCAGGGCAGCGCTGTCGAAGATAAGTAAAAGTTTTCAAAGCGCCTGACATCACGACAAACTGCAAATTACGGAGGAACAGGTTACGTATATCTAAAATAGCCAAACACTAATTGAAGGCGTCTAATGTAATGTCATTGTATATTTGTCCTTTCAAAAATTCATTTAATTTCATGAAACTAAATCTAATAGATTAAAATGAAAAATGGACAAGCTGTCTGAATAGTGGGCGCCTAGTGACTCACACATGATTATCTATGTTACGCACATGAGGAAAGAGTAGGTGCGTCCGGTGACGACACGAGCTCAGGCACAGACGTTGACACGAGTAAGTCTGGCTGGTCCGAAAGTTCTGCCAGAACCACCTTTAGGTAACTGTACGTGTTCGCCGATAGCCGAGTTGCCAAACTAACCAACCATCAGTAACTACCTGCCAGAAATGTTGATTTAGGTTATGGCTCGGCGAAACTTTGATGTCGTGATCAACAGTAACTAATATATCGACCGGGGATACAAACATTAATTGTAAATTAAATCCACTATCATCCCAGTATGCTTTATTTTCTATGGAATGCGAGTATACAATATATATGATGATTGGGATATAAAATATGAAGATACGGCGTACAGGTTTGTAATTTGGTCGAAAATTGAGTAGCTAATCAAGTTTTTTCTTGGAGGTATTTTTTAATTGCTTTAAAAACTTGTATAACTGACGAAACTAAATTTTAAGTTATTAGAAAGTTCACATTATCTAAACTTTTTCGATAAGCTTCTTCCAAAAAGAACCTTGTATTTTAGAGTCGTGGTTTCAATAGTATCCAAATATTATAACAACTAAACTAATTTAGGTACCTATCTAAGAATGTCAACACTTCCATATTAATATGAACCCATTGTATTAAAATTTGGTATTTTTCTTCTTTTTGGAAGGGGGGGGGGCGGTGATGGATAGGCAAGTTGTTCGTTTGTCTATGATGATACACAAAGGAAATCAACATGTATTGAATATTTGTTAGTGATTTTGTTTTTCATTTTAAAGGGGTTATGGAATTACCAAAAAAATAACTAAAGAATCTCTTCGGTTAAAATCGTAAGCGTGAATTGAACAAAATAGCCCTACCACTAATAAATAGCACTTATTTCAACGAAAATATATGAACTACCAATTGGATGAATTTATTTGGTCTATATCATGCTCTTAGTAACTAGATGGAATGTCTTGGAATTACTGGATGGCTATAGCTATGATGAAAGTTGATCTATAGCATTCTGTCCAAGTTATTTAAAGAACTGGCTGTATTCGATATAATTTAAAGACGCGCCATCATAAATCTCTAAGAAGAATAGCAGTTTTCAAAATATAAAACTATCCCACCATTTTATATTTTTTGATGAGATTTAATGTTTAATACTGGGCCAACTAGTCGGGGAGTCCACCCACCAGTTACCTTTTGGGTAACACACACACACACACACACATATTTTTATTTTTATTTTTATTTATATATATATCGGGTTTGGAAGCCGAATTTATGAGGTTTTTGGTTGCTTAGATGTGGTTGTCATGAAGTAGCTTTGGCCTTACGGTAAAGATTAGCTTTATATTAAATTTATATTGCAATTTGCAATATTTTAAGGCCAAACATAACACGATTGGTGTTTGCCATTTTTGGACATAAAGGCGATAGGGTTAAAGTCGGGAAGGAGTATTCGGGAAAGTCGGAAGGAAGTTATATGGAGGAAACCTAACACCAAAACGAAAATAATTTATCCACCCCCAGAAGTTTTGGGGGGTATTGAATGGATGGATTAAGTCCAGCGATATATAAAAACATTTCAGATACAGATAGCTGTAATGCAGAAAAAGAGGTAGTCATAAAGTATTCATATTTCAAGCCATAATGGGGAGAATGGGATACAAATAACTACAGAGAGATTGTCACTGTGTTGTTATTATATTAGGTTAGGTCTTTAAAAACAAATTAAGTCTAGGTGTAAAGGAACGTCCTCAACATTTTTTAGATCGTAGGGACAAAAATTGAAGACAGTGCAGTCAGAAAATTGTTTTATTACAAGGACAATCATATGGTGACGTTAATTCCTGGTATTATTAGGGAGACACCAATACACAAGTAACAGTATGTCATACAAAAAGAAAACTAAAAACAATGTAAAACAATGCACTTTTGTTGGAATAACCTTTCCCTATTTTTTTCCTTATCTAAAGAATCTTGAATCCTCAAGAAATAAAAAGACTTCAACAATAGAAGATAAAACGGAGCGTGCAATGATTTTCCAAATGGCTTTGACTTGGACTGTGCTTGTAGGTAAAAGAAGTCCACATTTTATCACTTTCATTTTAAGTTTCATCATTTTTATTATTTTTTATAGTTATTCGCGTGCTAGGACTTTTTCATTTAATAACTTAATTAACCCAAACAACCAACAACCACTATCATTTATTAATTAATAAAATAATATTGGAGGAAAAAAAACCGTTACAGTTGGTCAGGCCAAAATGGTGACCTTTTATTCATTGAATTTAGATAGTGCATATATATATAAACTAACACCTGTGTTTAAAATAACCAACGGGTACGTTCTATTGGTGTCAACAGTTGCAATTTTTAAAATACATTGTAATAAGAATAAAGATTTTTCGCCGAGGTGGAAGATGTGATAATGCAGGTATAATAGCTGTTAGATCGTATCGTGGAACACAGAATAGATATGTCAAGTAGATCCACCCCCCCCCCCCCCCACCCCCCCCCCCCCCCACCCCCCCCCCCCCCCACCCCCCCCCCCCCCCACCCCCCCCCCCCCCCACCCCCCCCCCCCCCCACCATACCAATTTGATCTTAGAGAAATTAATAGAGTCACTAGTGCTAGCCAACAAATAGTTTTAAGAGCCCCTTTCTTAACTAAAAAATAGAGTATACATAAGTTTTTCTATTTGGGTCCCAGAATATATAATAACCCTGCTACACTATGGCGATAGAATTATATTTGAAAATAAACCCAAGGTGAAGATGAAAACACTTGGATATTTGAAACGGATGCCAGTTGAATAAACCTAAAGTATTGTTAATTGTTATCTGGATCCAAATTGTTTTTGTGATATGCCCTTGTCTATTTATTCTTTCTTGTTATGCTTGTGTTTGTTATACTTTGTATATTTTATATTTGTTATATTTTACATTTATATATCTTATATATTTTTTATAGTTGTATGAAACAAGTAATTGTATAAAGCATGTAGACTGCTTAGCCTGTACCGCTTGTGGCTCATAGTAGTAAGCAATCTTAGTATGTGGTGTTATAGTATTGAACTTGATATTTGCATTTATAACATGAGGACAATTAAAAACCAATTGTACTCCCGCACGCGCATGTTGCGCATTGAGAGAAAATTGTTTATTTGTATTATAAGTAATTGATTCAATAAAGAGTTTTTGAACATTAACTTGAACTTGAACTTTACACACCCTTGATTGGGACGTGATTCCCTTTTCATACGTAGCCTAAAGAAAACAATCTTAACTTAAATCAGTTAAAATTGGATTACGTACTGGCAATTATTAAATACCATATAATTTCTACGAAAGTAACCCTGTGAGACAACCTGATGGAGCAATCTCTTCGTTAACGGGGAAGCTGAGCTACCCATAAAAGCCACTTATCTGACACGCTATCACAAGTAATGTTTCCTCGAGGCCAGTGTTGATGTTGTAACAGGCCTATACCGTGTAAATAGTGGCCACTTCATTAGTGTCCACGATAAAGATGGTTTATTTTAAGGGGGAATCCACCACAAACCTTATTTGTCATAAGATCGCTGGAAGTCACGCGGTACAGCTGAGAATGATGAAGCCTTACCTAGTCCTAAGGTATCAGGAAAGAAAAGTATTTGCCATCGTTCATTGAAACAAAAAATCAGTAACACTACGTTTTCGAGATCTGCACAATCTGATCTCTTCTTCAGGTAAATAACTAACCTAACACATAATTAAAAACTAGGTTAAAATAAACGATTTCGTAGGTGGTTGGGCGACCTATCGTGACCTGTATTCTGTAGTTAAGTTTTAACAATTAGTGTTTTGTTTAGTTGTTTATTTTTAACCTAGTTTTTAATTGTGTGTTAGATAGTCGTTTACCTGATTGCAGATCTTGAAACGTAGTGTTACTGATTTTTTTGTTTCACTGAACGATGGCAAATGTCCGGAAGAATCCTATTTCCTTCATAATCCCTCCATCGTCAAAAATAAACTTCAAACAAAAAAAATATTTGATCATGTAAACGAATTTGCCACAGTCATTCTAAAAATTCTGTAAGTTGTACAGACACCGATTTTGAAGTTTTCAAATATCTGTAACAGCAAAATTTTGGGATTTTTGGGACAAGGTTGAACGAAAGCAGTATTTTCTAGGTAATTTTTAAAGTTGGGGCATCACTTCAATCGCAACCAGCATTTATAAGTTCAAGACTAGTAACCTTAACCAATATCGATAATTTATTAACGAGTAGAACATTTTTTGAATATACATATTTCAAAACTAAATGTTTTACGGTACGCTTACGTTTTAGTGGCAATAATCAACATAAAAAGGATGGAATGAAGTCAAAAACCCCAAACAAAGAATTCAACCATAAATAACGATCAAAAAGTTTCAGCGCTTTGGATTGTCTGATAGCCATCCGTCTATTTCTTGGAAGCTTGCACACTACATAACTTATAGAATTGTAGATGCGTTGCAACCGGCTTGAAAAATGGGAAGTGGATGGTGATTGTCAACAGTTGGCAGCATTGTGGCCTGTTTGATGACAGTTGGTACACTTGGCATGGCCTGTATAATACACGCGTTATCATACATTACGGCCGGTCTTCCAAGGATAAACTGTCCGTCAGAAGTGAGATACTGTGATGATTTATATATCGTAATGGCAGTTGAAATTTGTTTCTCATTGCACATACACAATTTCTTAGAAAACGAATGAATTGCAATTTATACAGGTGAATACCCAGAGGGCAGAAATTCTCACGTAAGTAGAAAAATCATTACCTTGAACTCACAAATTAACCGATTTCTGTTATTTCTACAACTATATAACTGGTCAGTATCTAAATAAAAACATTAACGGCCATTAAAATACACTACAAAAAAGGTAAAAGTAAAATACTAGGCGTAGTTGGGGCTAAGAAGCTCTCTTTGGGAGCAACAGCTTACGAGGGCGCTGTTTGTCTCATATGTCCAATCTTAATTTTTTTTAAAAGGGATCCAGTGATTACTTTTCTAAAAAAAAAAAAAAAAAAAAAAAAAAAAAAAAAAAAAAAAAAAAAAAGTACTAAGTGCTATTTTGTCATTGGAATTTAATTTATTTTGTTAACAATTACGTAACTTAGAAATCCAAATTTTGAATACTAGATTTACTTTTACATACATACCTGTTTGTTTCTTCAGATTATTTCTTTTAAGTAACTAAGTGTAACGTTGGTATGTTCATCGCCAAGTTATTTCGATTTGTTATTTCATGCATTTTTAAAAAAAAGTAAAGTAAAGATGTCTTATTTTACCAGGCGAAGTTAGGAGCCCTCTCTAACACTTAACCTGGTGACCAACGGCGTAAAGGTGACTTCCGAACTACCACCAATGGCCGGGCAGGCGGGCTGCTTGCAAGGACAGGATCGCTCAGCGGTCACCTATGCAAGCAGCAGCCACTCTCAACGTTGCTTGATCCGGTTATCTTGCGATAAACTCTGTACCCACTACACTGCGCCATTGGCAAGTGTATTCTTACATACTCATATTAACAGTTTAATTTAGAAACTATTTAATTTAGGGGCAAAATTAAAGATTAAAGGTGATGGAGTACACTCCGTATACTCTCCCAAAAATTAATACGGTACTTTTCCCGCTTTTAAAACCTTAAATGTTCGTACTCTAATGTCACGTTTAAGGATAATCGTGTAATGTTTTATTTATATTTTTCTTCATATTCAAGATCCTGTATTATACCTAAGGAAAGTTACTATTAAACTTTATTGAGTTTAATTAGAGTTTGGAGGGACAGACAGCTGTACTAACTAGCGGCCATCTCCATTTTAGCACCTTAAAAACAATGTTATCCTTCAAACACCTTCCCAACCTTATTTACGGTCGTACATTATGTAAGTTAACACAGTTTAAAGTTAAAATTGAGAGACATCCACATTGGTTTACTTGATCGATACTTCTATTGGTTACTCAGACAAAACTCTAGTTTTCTTTCTATTTAATCGTTTAAATATTTAATAATTATACATTTTATAAAAATGTTTGTGCTTATTGACTATATCTTTAAAATGAGACATATACCATATTTCTAATACCAAAACTAGTAATGTTGTTAAGGGGTAAAACCTAACGTATCGTACAATTTTCATAATAAAAATAAAAAAATATTAGTTGTATATACTACTTTAAATACCTTTTTTTTCATTTTAGGACAAATTATAATGACAGGATAAAACTACCAAAACATTACCAAATAATACTCTCTGTTGCCGTACATCACAATCTATATATTCATCTAGAATTAGAATTGGATTTATTTGTTCACAACCTTATTTTGAGGTCGTACATTTATGTGGGTTGATTCAGTTTAAGGATACAATTGATAGGCATCCAAACGCTTTTTACTTCATCGATACTTCTATTTGTCACTATTGGTTAATACTTTCTTAGTATTTCATCGTTTAATTTTTATATATTTCATCGTTTGGATACGTATTATCGCGTGAGTATTAACTATATCTTTAAAATAAGATAGCTACTATAATTTTAAGACTAATTCTATTTCTATATTTAAAATTAGTATTGTGGTTATGGGGTACAACCCAACGTATCGTACAATTTCCATTATAGAAATTAAAAGAAAATATTAAACTTATATACTTTAAATGTTTCCTAAATATCTTCTTTTCATTTCAGGACATATTATAATGACAGGATAAAACAATACAAACGTTAAAAAATAATACTCTCTGTTGCCGTACATCACAATCGAAATATTCATCTAGAATTAGATTTAGATTGATCTGTATTCAGCCGACGAATGGAATGAGGGCGGGACAAAAACATGAAGTCGTTAGAGGAGTCTTTACAATTAGCGAGTCTTTCTTACCTGATTAGTGGAGGACTGGAAACCTCCCGTGCGTCTGGACCAGGATTCTTAACTGATTTACAGGGAGACTGCTTTGCCTGATTAATCTATTTAATGAACCTTTCAATCCGCATCTGTATAAGTGATACGACAGATGTGGTTCATTTCTTTGTAAGTTTTACTGTTTAGAGAAAGGTTTTCTGCTGATAAATATCATTTCAAATTCTACAGCAGCCTGAAAATGGAATGAATCATGTACAAATTTTTCAATATCTGGTTCACGTCTTCAGTTCCTATTCTTAAACACGACGACGGAATATGTTACTGACTGGTTTCATGAAATAAAAGTAGTATAACAATACTTTCTGTACAAATGACTGTGCAAAGTTTAATTAGATTTCCAAGACTCATATATTTCAATTTGAAAAACTGGGAAATTATTAGGATTTAAAGACCGTCAAGTATGCATATATGTAAAAAGTTAAAATTTGTAGATCGAAGACACTGCGAAACCCAAGAAACATTCCGTCCAACCTCTTGGCCAACTTTTTATTAAAGTCCTTTGTTTAAATTTAGTTTTTGGACTATGGATGGATTGTGAAAAAAAAGAATTTTCCGGACATTTACCATCGTACAAGGAATCAGTAAAACTACGTTTCGAGATCTGCAATCATACCTCTTCCTCAGGTTGATAACTAACATTATACATCAATAAAATCTAACAATAACCAAATAAAACCAGCGCGTTGATACACCCATAAATCAGGAATCACTCCAAACATGTCATTTGTAAACAACACTTGAACTAAGAAACCTACCTTATTTGTTTTAACCAAAATCCCTATTTTCGACACCAAAAGATTTGAGAAAATAATTGTTAACATTTTAAAATGCCCAAAAATGGAACTTTTTGGAGGTAAGAGGAATTTAAAGATAACTCGATTCGAGTCTCATTTTAAAGATTTATATTTTCATAAACCAGAATATATATATATATATATATATATATATATATATATATATATATATATATTTCATTTATATATTTATATTAAATAAAATAAAATTTAATATAAAAATTTAATAAAAAAATTTAAAATGTAAAAAATACAAAAATAGTTTTATTATTATATTAATATAAAAATTTAATTTTTTTATTTATTTTTTATTTATATTTTCTGAGGTGAAACTTTAATTTTTCACCTCATGTATAAAAGCAGTCCAAAATGTCAAAGCTGTACGTACGGTCTCACAATTGTTTAACTGCTACCTCATTAAAAATATTACAAAATCAAAATTTTTATCCTAGGTTACCAAATAAATATGTTTTAAATATATTACAGTTTTTACCTTTTAGCACATTTCCAATGTTTAAATGATTTAAATTTAGGATATACTAAACTCACAAAACCTAAATAATTCAAATAGCAAAACATTTCTTTAAAACTAAAATTACTGTATTTAAAGTTTGGCTTTCCCTTGGATTGAATCCATTTTTGTACTACAGTTTTGAAACCATTGGAAATAGAGACAAACTTTAAAATGTGAAAATGTTTATTTTTTAAAGACCTTTCTAATTATGTACAACACAACCTAGGTTGCTATTTGATTTTTTTTAGATTGAGGCTGTTAAATATTTCAAAATTCTATGTATTTTTAAAATGTGTACATTTTTGGGTAGGGTGGCATTTGATGATATTTTTCGATAAGCCGTCTCATCATTATCTTTGAATAAAAATATCGTCTCTCTACATTTTTGCAGGTAGTTGCAATAAATTTACCCACAAACCCCTGATTTTTTTAACGTTTTGGTGTACCCTGTACATAAGCGGCATGATAGGTTCAGTGAAGAAATACCTTTAAAATAAGGTATAACTCAACATACTTTTAATTTGAAAATTTTCCAAAAACCACCCCTACCCCCCCAAACTACCCTTTTGGGGAGTTTTAGAGATTTCAGAATAATTTCAAATAAATTCTTTGGGGTGGAAATAGGGGGGTTTAAGTTGTTACGAATAATCTACCTCGTTTGGTTTGGCCGCTATACGTTACCCTGTATATATATATATATTTTGTCTCACCCTGTATATAGAAGGGTAGCTACGTACTACTTTGGTATTTATTAATTACACAAATATAACTTATTATAGTAAGGAATTAGTTAAATTAAAGATTTTCGTTTTCATTTGACACACATCTTTCATACTACTGTTTGACACGCATCTATTATTGGGGACACATCTTTAAGTTTACCATGCTGATAAATGTTCTTTATCGGTTTCATATTCGATCATGAATCTCTCTATTCTTTAAACTGTTACCCCTGTGACATATATTTCAATACAATACAAAAGTATGAAGACAATACGATAATGACAGCAGACGGGGCGCGCAGAAGGCCCTTAATTAGTGCAAGTTAGCGGGGCGTAAGTAAGCAAGTATATTGACACAGTAGGGGAGTCTAGACCGAGGACGGGGTGAAACTGCACAGCTGGCTGCATCCCGGATATTGTAGGCGCTGTTGTGTGCAACTGTCTCGCCTACACACTTCTCTCGGCGATCACTTCTTTAATTTCATAGTTACTTAATCTAAAATTATATATATATATATATATATATAATTAATATATATATATATAAAGATATAAAAGTGCACATTATTTTTATGAATTCTGCTTGGCAAAATTGTAGATAGACAAAAATGTGTTACAGATAAAATCCGAGATTAAGAAATTACGTTTAAACACCCAGTTTACTCGAATTCGTTTTAAATATTTACTTTTCACGTTCTAAAAGGAACAATTATCAATGATAAAGACTCACAACGGCAGAAAAGTAAGTTTACATATATTAAACAAAATTGTTTTATATTGTAAGTCAAAAGGCTAATAATTCAGGTGTGTTTTACATTGCTACCAACACAAACAGGAAAAGAGCATAAATTAAGGAATGACAAATGAGCCCTGATACCCATAATACTCACATATGTATAATTTGGTCCTGGACACACGATGAATTCAAGGTCAAAGGACAACTGACCATAGATTACATTAGGCGCTGCTCGAATACAGAAAAAACAAGTCGGATAATTTTTATCAGAACTAACCACCAACTGTACCGACTCTCTTCCATATCCGGTTTATTAAGTTTCCCTTGTAGATCTGTACTCTTTGGAAAATTTCCAGAGAAGTTACAATTGGAAACGGAAACGTTTCCTTTGATCATGAAAACCGCTCTTCTCCAACACAGGAGTGAATGGGCAGAATACCTGAGCACGGGAATTCCATATATACAAGTTAACTGCCAAGGAATGTTCTGATTGTGGTTCACCCAAAACATCCCATAACTCACCAAGAATTCAGAATCTTTAGGTACTCAGACCATCATAAAAATCTACACCCAAGGCGTACAAAAAATCTCTAAGAAATCAGCATTAAGGAATCTAGAACACAACGAATTATGGAAAACCTATCTCCACAATCTTCTATACTTAGAGGAAGTCATTATTATGTATAAAATTATCCAATTTTCTAAATTGTTATTTTCAATAATGAATTCGATCTACATCTAGCTAACTACGTCCTTCAACCTCATCTAGAGACTATCAACAGCAATTGTCCATATTGCAGTCAGTACAGTCAAAGGAAATTACTCCTGACATTTTGTGTTACCTCATATCTGTACTGATCCCTTTCCTTAGGTCGCCAAGTAGTAAACAAGTGGAGTAGATATGGGACGGTATACGGAGTGTTTTTCGTCATCTTTAAACTTCCATTTTGATCTTAAATTAAATTTTTTCTCCTTTCTAACTGTTAATATGTATATGAAAGAATACATTTGCCAATGGTGCATTGTAGTGGGTACAGAGGTTAACACAAGACACCCGGATCAAGCAACGTCGAGTGTGGCTGCTGCTTGGATGGGTGACGACTGAGCGATCCTGTCCTTGCAAGCGGCCCGCCTGCCCGGCCGTTGGTGGTGGTTCGGAAGTCACCTAAAAGACGACGGTCCCCAGGTTAAGTGTTAGAGAGGGCTTCTTAGCCCTAACTTCGCCTGGTAAAATAAAATATGTTTACTTTACTTTTTAAAACATGCATGACATAACAAATCGAAATAACTCGGCGATGATCACACTAAACTTATATTTAGAGCGTCCGAAATCAAAAATCCCTGAGACAAAAGTTTTGTTGCTTTTTGTGCGCATTTCAGTTACTTAAACACTTCTGTTGTCAAGTATGATTTTGGTATTACATTGCCATGTTTGTTTAAAATAGTGATTTTCAAAAATACTGAGCCTTGTAAAAACTGGTTGGTTTAATAACTGAAGAAGAGGGCTGATAATATTTTCGAAACGTAGACTTAAGGTTTTTTACAACCGTTCAAAATCTTGTAGACCGTTTTAATGTAATAATGAATAATTGTTTCACCAAATGTCATTTGTATTTTTGGCCTACATATTCCTTGTAGGCTCACTCATTAATTTTCCTCGAATCTTAAATGTCAATATGGAAAAATTTAAAGAATCCTGGCGTTTATAGACCATGTAAAAAGGTACGCCACACCATATGTCGTGTAACAGACTTCGCCGACGTTATACGTAAAATGACAAGTCTATAACCACATGTGTTGCAACGTCACAAGTTAAAATGCCGTATGATCGTACTCAGTTTCTTTTCAAGTTTATGTACTCTGCGATTACTTGTTGCTATCATGACTAATTACCTTGAGGAACTCAACAGTTTTAACCTGAAAAATGTTTTGTTCACAATTTGTCAAGTTTAAAATTTTTTACATTAAAAGATTTTGACCTGGATAATTTTTGTTGTTGGAAATTTTGGTTCGGAATTTGAAATATTTTACGTTAAAAGATTTTGACCTGAAAAGTTTTTGGAATTGGAATTTTTTGGTCGGAATTTCTCCAGATCTAATTTTTTTACTAATTACCCATCAGACCATTGTAAAAATGGTCACTAACGCTCACCCAAATCCCGTGGAATCGACCTATCCTATGGACCATCATCGAACTCGATGTATAGGTTTACATCGTCAGTTCGTTCTCGGACAGAGAAAATGTTTCAAGCACTTTGAATAATAGGCTTCGCTAACGCTCAGCGACTAACTATGCTGTAGTATGAAACGTTGTAAATTACTAATTTATGTTTCAATCTGAACACAGTTACTTATAACGTAGCTATCTATGGTGGGAAGGGTTGATTCGATATGAATGTTGAGTTTGGCTATTGTTGTGAAATCTGGCACTGCCACATACGTAACCCCTGGAATCTGGAGTCTTGTTCGTCCGAAGAGATCAAAAAAATTCTACGATTAAGAAGCGAATTTTTTGTTGGCGACCAAAGTACAACGTATGGTGTAATCTATGTGAAGAGGTACTCTCCTCTATTCAGATGCACAATTGAGGGCACTACAATGCTTTAGACACGATCAAGACAGTGGCCGCGAATATGGGGTAGGTGAACAGGGGCTAAACTCAACATTTAAATAGTTTTACTACACATAAATCACGAATGAATACACTTCTACATAATACTTGAACCAATATAAGTTATTAAAAACTAATTAATACGACCAATAGACAAACTAGATATTAGAACAACGACAAGAGTTAACAACACAAAGAGTCGGACGATCCATAAATCAGAGGGTGTAAATGAAGTGAAAGGGGTAATCGAATTAGCTGGTATAAAACCAACAGAGACTAGCATGGCTCGACTGGACAGGCCAATGTTGTTTTACCCGCTCTCTCTCTCTCTCTCTCTCCCACTCAAGGCGATAATTGGCGAGTGTGATTCATGTTATTGGTACCTGAGCTCTGGGATTGGCTGAGGTTACCAATTTTGTCCTTACTTTATTATTTAGCCGACACATTCTTTCTTATAAAGAAGCGATCAATGACCTACCAATGACTAATGGGTAATTGGCGAGTGTTATTCATGTTATGGGTACCTGAGCTCTAGAGTGGCTGAGGTCACCAATTTTGTCCTTACTTTATTATTTAGCCGACACATTCTTTCTTATAAAGAAGCGATCAATGACCTACCAATGACTAATGGGTAATTGGCGAGTGTTATTCATGTTATGGGTACCTGAGCTCTAGAGTGGCTGAGGTTACCGATTTTGTCCTTACTTTATTATTTAGCCGACACATTCTTTCTTATAAAGAAGCGATCAATGACCTACCAATGACTAATGGGTAATTGGCGAGTGTTATTCATGTTATGGGTACCTGAGCTCTAGAGTGGCTGAGGTCACCAATTTTGTCCTTACTTTATTATTTAGCCGACACATTCTTTCTTATAAAGAAGCGATCAATGACCTACCAATGACTAATGGGTAATTGGCGAGTGTTATTCATGTTATGGGTACCTGAGCTCTAGAGTGGCTGAGGTTACCAATTTTGTCCTTACTTTATTATTTAGCCGACACATTCTTTCTTATAAAGAAGCGATCAATGACCTACCAATGACTAATGGGTAATTGGCGAGTGTTATTCATGTTATGGGTACCTGAGCTCTAGAGTGGCTGAGGTTACCGATTTTGTCCTTACTTTATTATTTAGCCGACACATTCTTTCTTATAAAGAAGCGATCAATGACCTACCAATGACTAATGGGTAATTGGCGAGTGTTATTCATGTTATGGGTACCTGAGCTCTAGAGTGGCTGAGGTTACCGATTTTGTCCTTACTTTATTATTTAGCCGACACATTCTTTCTTATAAAGAAGCGATCAATGACCTACCAATGACTAATGGGTAATTGGCGAGTGTTATTCATGTTATGGGTACCTGAGCTCTAGAGTGGCTGAGGTTACCGATTTTGTCCTTACTTTATTATTTAGCCGACACATTCTTTCTTATAAAGAAGCGATCAATGACCTACCAATGACTAATGGGTAATTGGCGAGTGTTATTCATGTTATGGGTACCTGAGCTCTAGAGTGGCTGAGGTCACCGATTTTGTCCTTACTTTATTATTTAGCCGACACATTCTTTCTTATAAAGAAGCGATCAATGACCTACCAATGACTAATGGGTAATTGGCGAGTGTTATTCATGTTATGGGTACCTGAGCTCTGGGATGGGCTGAGGTCACCAATTGTATCCTTACTTTATTATTTAGCCGACACAATCTTTCTTATATAGTTTTCCAATCTTGGAAAACTACAATTCTCTTGAAACTCCGGGACCTGGGATTCGTAGGAGACAATCACAACTATTTCACAAGAAACTATTATCATGTAGGAATAAGCTCCACACCTTAAAAAAGGAGGTATATGTATGCTGGATCAAAATATTATAAACATTTTCCAATATACATTAATCAGAAGCTTCATACAATAAATTTGTTTTAAATCAAGTTAAAATGTTTCTCATCAACAAGGAGCGTGATAATATCTAATGTGATGATTTTATAAATAAGGTAGTCCATAAGTAATAGTTTTGTGCCCAACTGTGTTAATTGTAATATTTTTTGTCTCCGTTTTTGTATGTATTCTTTTGTGCCTTGTCTAGTATTGAATCTAAATTAAAATCTTAAAACCATTAATGCATATTTATGTGTATACTATATGAATACAGTTGTTTTGAATTTAGTTTAATTGGAAGGCTTTAACAATTTTGCAGTTTACTCCGTCAGTAGTATCAAAGAATTTTTTAAATTGACGCTTCACACGCGTTATAAAGTTTCACATTAAAATCATTCGCAGAAGATATTTACACGATTTTGTCCTATTTCAGTATGTAATAAACCACAATGAAGTGATCATAATGATTAAATTGTACGATGTAATGCTAGTACAACAGTGAAGACAAGTGTTGTTTGTGTAGTCCAGTGATCCTACTACTTTCAGAAGAGTGTGATTTGAGGCTACATTTCAACAAAATAGATTTTCCGTCACTGACATTCCCAGTAAGTGTACTTCAATATGTCATTGATCCTTACAAACATAATCGTTTTACTCTTTGGTTGCGTAGGAACATACTTTGACAATGGAAACTAGGTTGTAACAACCAACGTCTAAAATCGAGTGGTTCGGATTCCACGTACGATGTAGGAATCAATATTATTCACCATCATTAATTTATGATTAAACTTCAACTGTGTTCAACTTAAAGTACCTAATTGGTTGTACCAACGAATGAAGTCACGTGTTACCAATTAATTAACATAACAGTTACTTTTACTTACACTGCAATGGGGAAAAACCTGTCTCTGTCACGCTGATAAGGTATTTACAGGCCGGGGCGCAAAAAAGGTGGCAAGGATATTATTTTAATTTTTTTATATAGATATCGGTCTCCCCTTGAGTTCCTAAAAATTTTCTATGATTTTAATAACGGTATATTTAGACCTACAGTCTGTTATCGAAACTGGGGTTTTTTAAATGGACTTATTTTAAACTCCTTGATTATTCAAGTACCTAATTAGTTTTACTAACGTATCAAATCACACGCTACCAATTAATCAACGATTACTTTTACCTACACTTCCATGGGAAAAACCCGTCTGTCAAGATGAGAAAGATGTTACCGACCGAGAGGCAACTCAGGGTGGCAAGTAAATTATTTTATTTATTTCGTTTTTAATAGATACAGGTCTCCCATTGAGTTCCTACAATGTTTCTACGATTTTAATAACGGTATAACATTTTGAGTCAACAGACCTAGTCTCTAATCCAAACTGGGATTTTTTGGAAAAAGTAGGCTTTATTTTACACTCTTTGAAGTTTGTGAAAAGCATTTCTTTTTACATATTCGGGTAGGGTACGATAAGCGGACCCGGTTTTTTATATCGAAGAATATAGTCATCGATACCTAATATTCGCGTCTCAAATCCTAGACTATCAATCGATATAAAAATACTTATAGTCCTTAATAACAATCATATGTTTTAAATTAAAATATGGATTTAATATGTACAGTGATCAAACAAATTATAATAACCAAAATTAGGAAAACTAAAGACGACCATATTTACTCCTCTCACAGTTACAGTTGTTTCTTTCCCACAAATTTCACAAAATGGGTTTTTCGGTACGAGTCCAACATGTTGAAGCCACGAAAAAGCAACGTCGTGTAGTTTTCTAAGATTGACTGCCATTTTTAATAATCAGAATTACTTATGTAAAATTGAAATATTATCCTACGTGTATTATTTTAGAGTGTTTACAGCTGTTGATATAGATTATTTGTCAATAGTTCAAAATAATTAATCAGTAACAACGATTGATTATATCGATGGTTATGATTAAGTAATATCGTTTGCCAATTTCGATATAAAAAACCGGGTCCGCTTATCGTACCCTACCCACATTTTCTCATAGACTTGTTCCAACTGGACACAAGTATTGTATTGTTTAATCCATACAACACAATAAGTGTACAACTATTTCCAGTACGATACACGTCCTCCACGTCTAAACTGGGTTTATGGTGATAGGTTTAACAACACGTTAAACATTGAATGTAAAGCGTGAATTACTTCAAGCGCAAGTGGAATAACAAAAGAAATATAATGTCCAATAAACGACATGAGTACGGCGCGTAGTGCCGGCAGTTTATGGAGGTCATGCCGAGTCTATGACTCGTTCACTGCTCACTTTAGTTACTACTAGGTTTACTACTTCACTTCACCTGCAGTCTTAAAAATGTGATTACCAGCCAACATAGCAATTCTGCTTACTAACTAGTAAAATTGAGTGCACATACACTTTAAAGTTACACCCTAAACCATTAATGCACAACTTGACGGACAATTTAGCCACTTAATGGATATTTTTTGTAAACCAGGGAAGAAGATAAATGAGCGTCATCAAGTTTTCCGGTTGACACCGCGATGTTATTCCTGACAACTGCAAAAGTCTTGAGATATTTCTGCCTCACTGTGCGGCCTGGAGAGCCACATTCAGTTACAGGATGAGCCAGTGACGCTCTTTCACTTATCAAAGATAATAGAACAGAGATAAGATTAAAAAGATTAAGAGGAATGAAGCAGACGCTTCTTAATTTAGAACGAAGAGAGGTTGCAGTCCAATCTTTAGCTCAATGTTTCCTACCGGAACCTCAGTGTAGATACAGTAGAGTTCAAATTTGAGTAAATACTCAAGTTTGGTGTCATCGGCGTGTATATATAGTCAAGTTTTGTGTCATCAGCGTGTAGGCATAGTCAAGTTTGGTGTCAACGGCGTGTAGTCAATCAAGTTTGGTGTCATTGGCGTGTAAGCATAGTCAAGTTTGGTGTCATCGGAGTGTAGGCATAGTCAAGTTTGGTGTCATCGGCGTGTAGGCATAGTCAAGTTTGGTGTCATCGGAGTGTAGGCATAGTCAAGTTTGGTGTCATCTGCGTGTAGGCATAGTCAAGTTTGGTGTCAAAGGCGTGTATTCAATCAAGTTTGGTGTCATTGGCGTGTAAGCATAGTCAAGTTTGGTGTCATCGGAGTGTAGGCATAGTCAAGTTTGGTGTCATCGGCGTGTAGGCATAGTCAAGTTTGGTGTCATCGGAGTGTAGGCATAGTCAAGTTTGGTGTCATCTGCGTGTAGGCATAGTCAAGTTTGGTGTCATCTGCGTGTAGGCATAGTCAAGTTTGGTGTCATCTGCGTGTAGGCATAGTCAAGTTTGGTGTCATCGGCGTGTAGGCATAGTCAAGTTTGGTGTCATCGGCGTGTATATATAATCAAGTTTGGTGACATCGGCCTGTATATAAACTCAAGTTTGGAGACATCAGCCTTTATATATAGTCAAGTTTGGTGACATCAACCGCCTGTTGGATTAGGTAATCCAGGTTTGCGCAGATTAACTCGAGGTTGCGTACTGTACTCGCGGATAGCGGTATATATACTAGTATATTCATTACGAACTTTAGGCTATATTATAATTAACATACGATTAAATCCCTTATGTACATTAATGGAAAGCCCAAAATGGTATGTGCCCTTAAAGAGAATGCCTTCCAAGGTCTTTTTCAATCCAAGCTTGCCTAAATGAGCAAATTTAGTGTCTAAGGCGAAACTCCTTTTTAACAAATACTAAGGAGCGTGACAAAGAAGACACGTTGTTAACGCGTTTCAACCAATGGAAACTAAAACAGCTATGGTAATTGGATACGTTGAAAATGTATTTAGAGAAATGAGAGATAAGGGGAGATGATGAAGACAGACAAAACACTAAATGACTGGAGATTGACACGTTCAATCATAATCCACTTGTAGTCCCAGACCCCACGTTTAATCGATGTCTGCCTATTTATCAATGCAAGTAGGCTAAACATCATGATTATAACTTTAAAAACTGTATACATACAGACTGACAATAAACTAAATGTTATCAACTAAACTGTAATGTTATCTTAGTTCTTTCTTCAACGGCCGCTATTAGAACTAAATATAGTTTTTTCCAGTCCACATCACGTCTAAAAATATCCAAAACAATCAAAATCTTAAAAAGTGTTAACCTCCTTATATAAGGAGGTTCTTATATACATTGGTCTTTATATAAAGACCAGTGTAAATAAAAAACCGAAACTGCTAATAATACACATCCGCTAAACAGGCGACTTGGAGGTGGAGGGCTCTATCTTTTTCGTGAAGATTTGGACGGAATGTGGCCAACAACGATCAATATAGTTTCTTTGTCACAGGTTGCCAGTGTTTTGATACTATGATGTGTTAAATTATTTTTTCTTGATTATTTCTACGATTCTACGATCATTTCTACATTATTCTGGCGTATGTAATTAAACTATAATTGTAAACAAAATACTTGTAACTTTCTCTCGGTTGTTCTCTTAAATCAAGAAGTTGAAAAATTGCACTTAGTCCCGAAACGACCGTTGCACTGTTTCCGGAGTGACTTTGATGGATTTTGGACATCAGCCTCAGTCATGTTTCCTTGGAAGAAGGGGAAGCCAGTTCTGTACTAGTCTCACCAGTGAACGAAGGCAGGGGGTGGTACACCCTTATGTCTAGGCTAGGCAACAGCCTTGGGAACCCACCAACTCCAACAGTCTCCCGCAGTAGACTAGACATATCGATCTACCCTTGCATCCCAGAATCTCGACATTTGCGGTTAGTGATGTACCGCCCCTGGACATCCATAGGTTTGCACAGATTTGTTTTAGCTGTACCCCGTGTATATGTAACTGAAAGGTATAAACCAACTTCCTACTTTCGCCCATTTGCTTGTACTTTAACTCAGTATCTAGTAGTTCAACTCTACTCTGTGACAGTTAATCCAAACCTTTAGATTTGAACCTGTTCAGGTAAATCTGAATAGGAGCTTTTCGATTCGAGAATGTGTTGTTGAATTTAAATCAATTAACGACGTTCTGAATAAAGGTCTAATAATATTACTCCATCTCACTGATTTTTTTATTTCCATTATTATTACTTACTTGTAGTTAGAAGCTTCGACACCTTTGTAACTTTGAATCGTGAGTCGTTTACTTGCAGTGCTTAACGTGAGGAACTCAACAGTTTTAACCTGAAAAATGTTTTGTTCAAAATTTGTCAAGTTTAAAATTTTTTACATTAAAAGATTTTGACCTGGATAATTTTTGTTGTTGGAAATTTTGGTTCAGAATTTTAAATATTTTACATTCAAAATTTTTGACCTGAAAAGTTTTTGGAATTGGAATTTTTGTTCGGAATTTCTCCAGATCGAATTTTTTTACATTAAAAGACATTGACCTGGAAAATTGAATGTTTTTTATTTTAGAATATGACAAGTTAGAAATTTTGTTTAAAATGTAAAACCAGTCAGGGTCAAACTTTACTCCGGCCAGTAACTCGACCCTAACTCGGCAGATAACTCAGGTTTCACACAGTAACTCTCGGTATGAATCGATGCCCCTCAGTTCGCGGCGATGTCACCGCTGAAGTCAACAGGCAGTCCACGCTCGGTTGCTGTTTGTCTTCAATCACGGCCACGTTTGTTTATCGTTTATTGCACGGGTCGCCACTGTACAGTGTGTGACAGTAATACACAATCCGCTGGAAACCGTTCGTTAAATCTTTTATTGGCAATCGCAACATGTATTGACAATAATGAGTGGGAACGACAACGATAACTAGCTCGACCCAGACATACCTACGACCGTAAATATAATTTCGAACGACTGCTGATTAGCAATGTGCTTTGTCTGCTTGTTATCAGTGTTATCAAATCAGTATTATCGGTCTTATCATTACCAACTGTATAACAAAGCGCTCAACGACAGTACCCACTGTTATGTTGGTTAGAAAAAAAAATTATGGTTGCCTGTAAAGTCGGTTTTACGGGCGAACATTTTACGTGACAACGTCTTTTTCTCGGTAGAATATTTATTGATATGAATATTATTAAATTGCACAATAGGAACAAGGAATTGAATGAAAATAAGAATTGCACAAATTTTAACTATAGAAATATATTTTGTTTACTAAAACATTGTACATAATTTGAAATTAATTAAAATTTGTTATTGTAAATGGTAAAGTTGAATAAAACATTTACTAAAATTGGAATTTGAAATTCTTGCTAAACACAGTTAAATTCTAACTCCGCGCGTGGTGATTGGTCGGTTTAGTTCGTTTGTTTGGTCGCACTGTTATGACAGGTTAGAGGTT